>NC_079214.1:24031372-24193872 GCF_029633865.1 Lampris incognitus | reverse complement strand
TTCAAGATGATGACGGAGCGCCAACCCCCCCCCCCCGCTCTAAAAACAGTTGGGGTTGACATTAATCATCTGAAACCATGACTAATAGTTTTAGCACCTTTTAGCTAAGAGTGACGAATAGTGTTTGCATTTTTTTTTTTAGAAATGCACAAGTGCAGCAGGCAAGGATCTATCCTGAAATAAAACCGTGCACATTGTAGCTTAACTAACTGCGAGTGCTATCTGAGTTTCAGCCGTTCTAGATAAGGCTGACATGAAGGAAATGTTTGAGTGAAGGGTGTGAGTTGTCCTCGCAGCAAGGCAAACAGAATCTCTTTCATGCCACTTCGTACTCTCCTCGTGTTTAGCTGTGACATGTCACAATTTGTCCTCAGCGTGACAGCTGGTCACACCCAGGGAGCACCGTCAAAATGCTGCTGGCTTGTAATCTTGTTTAAACTCTAAAACAATGAAAGCAAACAAGTTTCATAGTAGTCACAGAGTTCGAACATAGCAGCGTTGAGTCTGCAGTGTCTGTGTATTATGGGTGTTGTTTCTGGTGTGTGTGTGTTATAATTTCTCTGCATAATGATGGAAAACACAAGTTATAGAGATGTACATTTCAAAGCTTGGAGAAGTCTTTGGACGGTAAAACGCGTTTTCTTCCGTGCCCATTTTGACCCGCTGCAAAATGTGAACGTGGTGTAACAAAAGGTCACGCATAGTAAGGTTTGGACAGGGATGAAAAGTTAACGCTCCATCTCTTTAGCTAGGAGCCAGTGTAAATTAACCAGACTCAAACAATTCTGGCACGCTTGAGTTAATACTTGTAGTATATGTTGATCTTGATGATCAGTGGAATGGCTAACACTCAGTATTGCAGCCAAATGAATAATGTATACTATTAAGATCGTAATATTATATACAGGTGCACACTTACTGCAATAGCATGACATGTTTTCAAGGTTCTCAGTTTGAAACTATGTTTATAATATGCTCACTCTAAAAATGTATAATCTTTAGATAATATCAAGAGTTTGCAAGTAATACAAATAATGTCTGATTTAAGGCCCGGTTAGAAAGGGACCTCCCCACCATCACCTGTGCTTTCACTGAGAACACCTTTGATTAGCCACCATCTTGTGTTTGTCGCTATATTTACAACAGATCAGTGCAAGGACCCAGCAAACGTATTATTGCAAACGATCTCAAGCTACACCCAGGGACCTCATTCGCCTTTCTCTCACAGGAATAAGGCTGTAGTCATTAACAGCGCAGCACAGCGCAACACAGCACAACACAACATAACACAACATAACACAACACAATGGATTTGGAAGGAAAACAAGATGACGCGGTAGTGTGTTTGCCTGGGGTTCAGTTCAGCTTGGCTTGGACCCAGTTTGGGTGTTAATGTGTTAGTCATCAAACCACATTTTAGATTTAAGAAGGCGGGATTGAACAAAGTCAAGTGCAGAAGGTTATGTCCCAGTAGAGTGTATGTGGATGCAAAGAACAAGTTTCATTCATGAAAGCTAAAGAAGCATTGCACAATACATTGCAGTGTAATGGATTACTACAAGACCATCCAGTGGCACATGTCATTCCAGAACCTTACAGGAAGTGCACGTCTCATGTAAAGTAAACAAACTGATGTGACAATGCCTGGTGGAGACAGACCCTGAACACTCAAATACCAAGCAGTGAGTGAGTAATGTGCAGAAGCTGTTTTTCCTGCACGTTTCTCTTCTTTGGGTGTGTGAGTGTATTTGGGAGAAGGGTGTCTCTGATGACTGTCATTTACAACTGGAGAACAACTTAGATTCATAAAATAACGTGCCTTGAATGTGAGCTCATGTATACTGTTAGTTCAAACAACTGCAAAAATGTGAACATTAAAGACAAACTAATCCTATTAATTATGCAATATAAAACTCATGAACGGTAAAATACTTTTTTTTTCAAGGGCTGATGTCACACAATCTCTAAACTATACCGACGATAACAGCTCAACATGATAGTTGAAATTAATTTGAATTTGTTATATGTTTAACTTTTAGAGTTAAGCGTTTCTGATTAAATAATACTGTTTTGGCCATGCATGCTAAAAACTCGTACCACCTGTTACTACCGGTGACTACCAGAAGATGTCAGTGTTTTCAAGAAAAGTAATCCAAAAGTTTCAGGATCTTAAAAGTACCACTTGGCATCATTGGGCTGACACTATTTCAACATTTTATTTTATTTATTTTTTTAATCTAATTTGTCATTTCATTAAGAGTACAATATAATATACAGATGTATTTTACTTTTACAGCAATGTTGCCCAAAACCTTTTTGTATTGTATATGTAATAAAGGTTTTTTTTGTAATGGACTTTTATGATAACACTCCCAACTCCTGTTCAAATAATTTCGTCCAATTTACGCAGAACACTTATAAATTCATTGATCTTAGATTTTAAATATTTTTTCGAATTTCATTGAGGCCACACAGGAAAATTAATTGCTTGACTCAGTGGTTCTCAACCTTTTCGATTCGCGAGCCCCCAGAATAATCAGGTTGGTGTTCACGACCCCCCCCCCCCCCCCACAGCACTGGGACATTTAACTCACAGCACCCCCATGCAAACACGCTGATTGCTCATAAACTGTCTGCCCGAGGCTGTTCAGGGATTACTGTAATATAACACATGAAAACTACCAAACTCACACGGGGAACCATTGCCTTGACCACAGGCCGAACAACTAATTCAGTTTTGGCAATCAGTGGTTTCAGATTTATTGATATAACAGCATCTCATATACACAAACACTTTGTCTCACAAACATACTAAATACAATCTATTCTAAGGCAAATTATATCACTGGTGAAGGATGATGTAACTAAAAATCATTCTCCAGTCTAAAATATGCTATTCTATTTTTTTCCCCTCCACAACCATCTGGTGACCCTCGGAAATTATCTCGCGACCCCCTTGGGGGTCCCCGCCCTCAGTTGAGAACCAATGGCTTCACTGATGAGCCAGAAAAGCATACTTGCTTCTTCCATTGAATGTCAATGAGAAAAATTTAGCAAGGCTGCTTAAGGCCAAAACCCTTCAACAGAGTACGAGAGTTTCTGCACAATCAGCACAACTCCCCAGTAGCTGCCCACATAAACCACATCAGACATTCAATAGGGAAGATCTTGATGATAAAAAAGTTCAATGTTTCAGTCAAGATAGAGAACCACCTCCCCATGCACCTTATTTATTAGTTAATATAGATCCAAATCAAATATCCAGTGGTCCAAATGAGGCTTGATTTAAAAACAGCTTGGAGAAAAATGGCTGAGTATAAGATGCCTGCATGTTGGGCTAGCGGCACAGGTCGTGGTTGAATTTCTTCTTTCCTCTGCATCTCTTTTTCACGAGAAATAGTTTATTCAAAATATAAATTGTGGCGCTGGTGAGTGTAGAATAACCCACATGCCAACAAGGTATTCTTCTCTGTCTTTCCTTCAACGCTACTGTCATGCTAGAAATCTAAATTCTAAACAAAATAAAAAGCTACAATAATAATAATAATAATGATAATAATAATAATAATAATAATAATAATATATGTAGATATTTGTTCTGTTGTGTGTGCGAGTCAATGATCACACTGACTTGCACCAAAACCGTGGGTTTGTTAGCACCAAATAGCGTGTTCACATGAGACCGGTAATCTTGCTTAGTCTGCCTGGTAAGGATGAATAATAATCCTAACTACAAAAAGTGATGTTTGCGCAACATCTCGATGGGCAGGTCACCGGGTAATTTACCTCTTTTCATATTCATAGTTGCAAACTAAGATGTTTGGATGGTGCTGCTCTGCGTGAATTCCTCCCCCTGCTGCTGATGGAGTTACTGATGGCTCCCTGGAGTCCGGGCTGATGAGGTCTTGTCTGCACCCACCAATGAGGAGTGTGTTGCAGATGACCTGCCTAATTTATAATTAATGATGAGTAAAGTTCAGACACCTTGTTACTATGGTTCATCTCCCGCCAAGTGTCCTTTTCCCAATTCTGCAGTCTTGGGTGTCTCTTCAGTTTTACAGAGATTTGATTTCCTTCCCTTACTTCTTTCTGCATTGACTTGCACAATACCCACTGTCCCTCATGTCTGCATCCCTCTCTGGAGAGGGAGAAGATTAGTCACCAGGGGCAAAGTACTTTACCTGCTGCACCAAGGAGGACATCTCTCACTCTGCCTGTGATTGCTGGGCCTTTCAAATCTTGGCATTATTAAAAAAAAAAAAGACAGAAAGGAGAAAAGAAAAAGGGGGAAAAATGACCTGATCTAGATGATCATAATGCCCTCTTTTTTGATTCTGTATTCATTCAAAGGGTTATGAAAATTGAGGCTGTATTCACTGACAGTTCATTCAAAGGTAGAAATGCAAAAAAATTAGAGGTGATGTTTGATGACGATTTGGCTGAAGCTGACGAAAAGGGATTATGAATGACATTAATTCAGCTGCCCCCCCCCCCCCACCGGATGAGTGAGAAAAACAAGAGTACTGCTTGGGTAGCTGCTCATAGGAACACAAAGGCATCGGAGCTGCTTTTAAGGCAAAACGGTCTAAAAGCTCTTTGAGGACTTTAACATTGGTGGAGAACAAACAAACAACAGCAACATGCAGCATTTTGCACATATGATCAAATAATTTCATACAGAACAGCTTGTTACTGTGCTCATTTTCTTGTCACTATAAATGGTTAACCTGAAAATCCAATCTCTCTTAGTATTTCCCTTCACACAGAGAACACCAGACAACACACACACACACAATATTCCAGTAATTGTGCCTTCAAAGTGTGTCAGGTTGATCAAGTGGGGCACATTTTCAAAAGCACCTTACAACCCCCATCTTCGAGACTCCTGTGCACCGTGCCTTTCTCTGTTATCTCGGCCATCTTGGTGCACTGTGGATGGCAACAGAGGAGGGAGAACAAGCCTGCTCAGGGTCTATGAGGAGACCAAGGACTAACTACAGAAACAAGAGGAAAAACTCAAGCTAGCGGGGTGGGCAAGATCATCAGGGTTGACACTGAGTTGGGGTGTTGGAAGAAGAAGGGTGCCTGTGAGAGAAAGAAATTAGATCTTGGAATGGCAGACTGCAGAAGGAAAATGGGATGGCAGGTGTTGCTGTTCTCAGATGACTTCTTACTGATCACAGTTGCCATTATTATATGTTTTAATAATTAATTAGGCACGTTTCAGTTTGTTAGCAACTAAAAGGTTTCTGTGAGATATGGCTTGAAATGGACAATGCATAGTGGAAAGTGAGCGCTACGTAAGAGATGCATTATCATGCCTAACACTAGATTAGACCATTAGCACGGGAAGAGGGGGCTGAGGCTGGGGGGCCTGCACCTCCTCCTGGTGGTGGGTGACGCCCCCCCCCCCAGTAGTGGCAGGTGGCTGTGTAACATCTTAAACCCAACAGTACGCCCAACTTTTCCTAACGTACAAATGCAAAAAAAAATGAATAAAACATGCCTTTATTCTAAACAGCAGGCTAGGGCTGCGTGGAATCTACAGTTTTCATAATAAAGTGAATTCCAAATCTGCTACACACGCGCAAAACAATGACGTCATACTGTCGCGCTGACTGTCAGCGTTTCTGCGCTGAGGGAGCGCAATGGCTGATGGGACTGTTAATATTAGATTTAACATTGTGTTTTAATGATGTGATGTTCATGTTGTGGTTATTCTTGTGTTGTTTTGGGGGTTCGACTCGGACTAAGTAGGAGACCATTTACTGACCGACTGTAGGACCGTGACTGGGACTGATGTCGCCACTTGACACATCGAGGGGTGGGGGTGGGGGGATTCGTACGTTCTTGTCAGTTCTGGTCCATTCTGGCCAGTGTGAATAAAAGAGCACTCCCGGGGTCGTGCGGTGTATGGGGCATGGGAGTTACGATTAAAAAGAGATCTCTGCCTCTTCTTCCACGCCGGCTCGCCACAATACTGTAGCGAATTTGGGGGACATCCCAGCCGTACCGTCACAGCCGGGGCGCGGACTCCTATCTCCCGCACCGCGGGTGACAACGTTAACCAGCCGACTAAAGGGTCCGACCCCTTAACCAAGGGCTAACGTGTCTACTTATTCGTGTACGTTACACTAACCCCCTCCTTCCGGAAACGCTTCCGATGGCCTCACCGTCCTTCACGATCTCACCATCCCACTTCTGACACCAATGTAGCGAATCCGCGGGGCAGCCCGGCCGGACCGTCACAGCCGGGACGCCCTATCCCGAGGAGGGGGGGTAGTGTAACGTGCACGGATAAAGAGACTCGCTTAGCCCTTGGCTAACGGGTCGGACTCTTTAGTCGACTGGTTAACGCAGTCGCCCGTGGTGCGGGAGACACGGGTTCGCGTCCCGGCTGAGGCGGTTCCCGGGCTGCCCCCGAATTCGCTACATTGGTGTCAGAAGTGGGATGCGCACAGACGCGCTTCCCAAAGGAGGGGCGTAGTGTAACCATCACGGATAAATAGGCCCGCTAGCCCTTGGCTAACAGGCCGGACCCTTCAGTCGACTGGTTAACGTTGTCGCCCGCGCTGCGGGAGATTCGAGTACGAGTCCCGGCTGTGAGGGTCCGGCCGGGCTGCCCCCCCCCCGAATTCGCTACAATGCTTTAGCTGGCAGCCCCCCAACTTAAAACATCTTCCACGTGCCTGAACTAGACATCCAGTCACTGAAGGATATGATTCATAATGTACCACCATGAAAGCAGGAAAAACTGTTGGGGACATCACATCTTCAAAACATCTCGGGGGAGGGGGGGTACAAACGGGGATGAACAGCCATTCTAATGTCCCGTTGTTATAACCACTCGTAGTTCTACCAGAAAAATGTTGAATAAAAAGACTGAAAAAACCATAAGAAAAATGATTTTATTTTTTATAATTTTAGAAAGCAAAAAATTTAAAGCACAAAGATTTACTCTTCATATAAACACCTCTCTTCCTTTCAATAAAAAAATGGTAGCATGTGCACATTGTGCTTGGATTGCAAAGTCTGTACAACGGCTCTGGGTCTCCCCGCCATGTCAGGACCCCAGTAAACATTTTATTGCATAAATGACATGTGACCCAATTGGCCAAATGTTAAGTCTTTACAAGATAGTGTAACAACAGGAAAAAAAATCATGTTTAAACGAAAAAAGAAAAAAAAAACTTACGAAAAACATACAGTGAACAACAATAGCAGCTTTCTAAAAGAAGGCGTTGCCCATTGTCCTGAAAGGAAGAAAATTTGAACTAATTAAATAAAAATCTAAAATCATGTGGTGATAAATGGCAGTTGTGCTTCTGTCCAGCAAAATCTTACCCTTTAACAAATGATTCCATACACGATAAAAAAAAACAAGAAAAAAAGGAAATATCGCATCTATTAATTCATTTCCCTTTGAAATGGTAGCCTGTTCAATGCTAAACATTTTCTTTGCACACATTCCCTAATAGATAGCAGAGTTTTCACACCTTGTATTTGCTAAATTCTACAGATCCTACTTTTCACAAATCATTTCTCAAAAGGCAGTTGTTTCTTAATGGCATCTATAACGAGATTCACATCAGATGCTGAATGAAAATCAGTTTGCACAAAAATATACAAATTCAATTATACTTAAATTGATGACTTTGGTATAAAAAATTAAGCAAGTTACACACACACACATATCCTATTTGTGACTGTCCATTATCACCTTTTAACTACACAACACTACTTCTTGTTTGATCAAAATGGCAAGGTATGAAATATGCATAGAAATATTAATGAGGAACAAAAGTCACCTGGAAATGATCAATATAATAAGGATGGTAGCCATTTGCAAACATTCAGTTTTTCCTGGGGTAACAACTTAAGGGGGGGGGCTCAACATAAAACTTCAAAATGAATTTCCTGCCCATCGGAAGTCCAAGCCTTGCTTATACAGAATAAGATTTAGTGTGGAATGCAATTAGTTGAGGTTCACACAGGAAGCTGTGAGGTCAGAAAGATGTATTAAGAGGAGCTTATGAGTTTGACCGAATGCACGTCAGCTATCTCAGTACATTTTTTTCTTTTTTGTATTCTATGACTAAACGAATAAATGGAGTTTACTAGCCCGTGTTAAGTCTCAGTACATGACAGAGACATGAAGGTAAAATCATCTGGGCAAAAAAGAAAAGAAAGAAGGATGCTTTCAGCTCAGAGAAAAAGTAGTGTTATAAAATGAAGGTAAAAAAGTAAATTAAAATCAACTCGAAAGTGATAAATATCTTCACAGCAGCAAATAGGGCCAATTCTTTCTTAAGCTATGAGGAATCAGCTGCGGTGTATTACTTATCTTTGATTTGAAAGCCAATTTGTGGAAGTGTCACTGTTGACAGTCTCATGTTGTGAGTTTGGTGAGAGTGAATGCTGACTCATTCCTGATGAGCTAAAGTGTGCAGCCTCTGCAACCTATTAGCTGTGAATTGAAGGTGTTTTGTCAAGCGACTTCATTCACCTGTCAATTCACTTGTCAATAGGCAGAAACTTGGCTTCATCAGGCTGCACACACACTGCAAACAAGAAGCAGTTGCTGCCTGGCTGCTTAGCTTGTGCGTCATTAGCTCAACTCTGTAGGTGTGTTAAGTCAAGAATTAGCTGAAATTGAAGTGCTGTCACTGATGTCCTTTTTAGTTGTCACATTCATTATATGGACATGGTATTGATCTGATGTTATGCTTCAACTGCCTATGTGCCCACCCGCACTAATAGGAAACACGCAATCACATGTGCACACATGCCTGTGCTCATATATTACACCTGATTTGATCTATATTCTGCAATCTATATTCTGCAGATATTTTCTGAAAATATTCATTCATCCATCCATTATCCAAACCGCTTATCCTGCTCTCTCAGGGTCACGGGGATGCTGGAGCCTATCCCAGCAGTCACTGGGCCGCAGGCGGGAGACCCTGGACAGGCCGCCAACCCATCACAGGGCCTATTTTCTGAAAATATGAGCTACAAAAACAAATTTCCAAATGTGCTAAAACAAGAAGATGCAAGGAAGAAGATCAAATAGCACTCTTCACAACAATGAAAACAAATGAAATATAGAGAGGGTGATGCCAGAGGGACAGTGAAGACAAATGTTGAAGACTAATGCGTCAAGATCCTGATGGGAATGTTCTAAGATTAACTATTGGCCCTGACAGGAAGTTTCATAGTAAAATAAGATCCATTCAGAAACACTGTGACCATTATGCCTTGTGTGTATTTGTTTTTTGCATTAACAAAACAGAATAGAGAACTACCAATGCATCTGAAAGATGTTTTGATGTACATTTGTTAGCTACAAAATGCACCAATGTGGCTGGGTTGTCAATTTAATCTAGCATTGCATAAAGGCTTACCAGCAAAATCCAAGGTACTATGTGAAAGGCAAGCATGAAGAGGGCTTCTTTGCCACCTTTTCTGTAAAAATGCCAAAACAGCATACCATCTAAGCACATCATATATTGGCCTCTACTATTTGTATATTAAGCACTGTAGAGCTGACTGGTGCAACACCCAGGTGAACGCAAACAGGACCCCTTATACTGTGGGCAGGCATTAGGAGGTTACCTGTTGCATGATACCTGCTGTCTTTAATAGCTCATCTGAAACACAACCCGCTACCAAATCAACCAACATGACCTAACCTGCCGCCATGCAGGTCCCTACAACAAGATTACAACCATAGCACCATTCCTATGTAGCAGTTAATCTACACACAAAATCAGGGAGGAAGAGGGAAAAGGGAAGAGAAAGCAAAAAGACAAAGCAACAGGTATGGTGGCCGTGTTGCTGAGAACCCTGGGGGGGCTGCAGCTCTACTGGATCCTGCAGCGGGCCAACCTGCTTTACTACTATGAGGCTTTCATCCAGCAGGGCAGTGACGACGTGCAGCAGCTGTGTGTGGCTGGGAAGGAGGAGTTCCTGGAGATCATGGCATTGGTGGGCATGGCCAGCAAGCCACTGCATGTCTGCCGTCTGCAAAAGGCGCTGTTGGACTGGGTCACCAACCTGGCCCTTTTCAACCAATCACTCATCTCCCTGCCTGTCTACAACCTCTACCTATCTGCAGCATCTGTCTACAAGCTGCCTGAGGGCTCGCCCACCTTACTCAACTCTCAGGACCGCCCAAACACTGCCCGCGTCAAGATGCCAAAAGCCATGGCAGCCACCTGCTCAGTCCCTGGGAAGCTGGATGTGGCGCGGGACAAAGTGTCGGCTGGGCCACCCCTGCAGGGCAGCAGCGAAGCGCACTTTTCGTCGGGTCACAGCAATGACAGCGAACAGTCTGTCACCATCTGACCTGGGCTCGCCCTCCTCACCCTGTCGGGCTGGAGGCACTGGATGTGGCAGCAGTTCAGTCGGTTCTGGAGTGCAGAATGACACCAGACTTGCCCAAGATCGACCAGGTCGAGGTGAAGGAGCTGCTGAAGAACAATAAGAAGATGGCCAAGATGATCGGCCACATCTTTGAGATGCCCGACGACAACCCGCGCAGGGAAAAGGAGACTCCTAAATACAGCGTTATCTACGGACACTTTGACTCCAAGAGGAGAGACAGTAATCTGATTGTAATTTGATTGTGGTCAGGTGCTATAAAAGAGCAATGAGACAATAGGGCACAAAACTAAAAGGGGGGTATGATCAAATATGGCGGCTTGTATCTCACAGCTGATTTCAAAAGGACTTCGGCGTTTCTTGCACCTGTCATGAATATGGTATATGTTTTAAACAAGGATTTTTATCATGATAAAATCTCATTGAAAAGAGAACCTATCTCTGGATATGTTTGTATCAGTGTATCAGTGAAACAGCCTCTAGTTGGGCCGACAAAACAAGCTGCTCCCTGATCTGGCAAGATTAAGTGGGGTTTTTTTTCCCTCTCATGTGTGTCTAAGGAAGGGAGGCTTCACATCCAAATTGGAAACTACTGGTGCTTAAGCATGGAGCATTGGGCTTTTCTCCATCTAGCTGTATGGATTACAGCCAATTTGAAAGGACCAACTGAATATTGGGTAATTCAAAGGCAAAAAAGTTATCACTGTGTACTTACAAAATTAACTTCCAATTCAAAACCTTGCAAAGTTTGGGAGTTGAAGTGAAACTAACAAAAAAAAAAGAGAAGAGAAACAATCCAAAATGCATAACCCATAAATGTTTCATATGATTTTGATTAATCTTTCTTTAACCAAGTCTCTCTTCCAAATAATTCATAACATACTCTATTATTTACAGTATAGTTTTTCTGTAAGCTATGCAAATCTCGGAGGAAATGGTAAAAAAATACACTTGGGGAAGGGTCCTGTAGTGGATACATTAACCGATGCTTGAAAAAGGCGATTTATTAAAAACCAATCAAAGAGATTCCTCCTTTCTCTAGCATGATACAAATTCAGCTGAGAAAACATACAGGCATTCACACCTTTTTTTCCTTTACACAGACACACGCACCCTGAAACTAGGTCTGTACAGAATTACAAACACCAGCTCAGAAAAAAAACATGAGAGCTACAGTTACTGTTGCAGAAAATATAAAACCTGGAAACTGCAACAAAGCTCACCAAAAACTTTGAGTTGAAGACGGCAATTTACTGAACATAACGTTCAGCTTATCCGCCTTTACAAAGCTGGGGTAATACAATTTGAGCATCCCTCTCACACTGATCTAAACATACACTGCACACAGACACATTCACACAGCCACACACACCCCAGTCCTTTCCATTCAGTCATCAACCTCAAATCTATATTTAAGATTGATAACTGGATGTCTAGTTGTAGAGACAGTGAGAGAAAGCGAGAGAGAGAGAGAGAGAGAGAGAGAGAGAGAGAGAGAGAGAGAGAGAGAGAGAGAGAGAGAGAGAGAGAGAGAGAGAGAGAGAGAGAGAGAGAGAGAGAGAGAGAGAGAGTGCACCCCCTAGTTGTGCTTGGCACGACCCCCTTTCAGGTAGCTCTTCCAGCGTTTGACCACATCCTTGAAGATGGGAGCATTGTCTATGGATGCCAGCAGCTGTAGCTGGTTAATATGTGTTGTGTGGTAGTCCCAGCGTGCGAGGTTGGGGGCTGTGCCTAACATGTAATGGCGCAGGTCATAGATGCTCCCAGAACCTGTGTCATAGAGTGGCAGCATGGCCTTGAGTGACTCCATGCCACGGTTGAACAGCTGTTTGGCCTCCCTGCCAAGTTTCTCACTGGCTGTCTCAGTCAGGTCATAAAGTCCCAGCAGGGAATAGATGAAGCCATTGAGGACAAAGGAGCTAGGTGTGGTCGGGTATTCCTCGTACCAGTCGTACTTGTTCATGAACACAGCTTTGACCCCGTGCTGTGCTGAAGGCATCTTGTAGGGTCCTGTTGCCTTGAGGGCAGCGTTCAGGTAAGCCTGGTCTTTGGTGAGGAGGTAGGCCCTCACCAAGGTAGACATGGCTTGGCCCTGGGCCATGGCTGAGTACCAACCGGGCTCCAATGGCCGGAAACCTTCACCAAGTTTACGAGTGACCATGATGGGCCAGCCACCGTGCTCATCCTGGTTCCGCAGTAGCCAGTTGCTAGCGGCGAAGAAGGCGGCCATGTGTGCAGTGGTGGAGATGGTGACATTATCGACAAAGCCACGTCCGAACAGTACCAGACGCACAACCCGTCTCGGCATAATCTGAAAATGACATTGCAGCGCAAATTTGGCTTTATACTGATTAAACCTGGAGATGCATTAAAATAGTTTTAACTCTACCAAGGTCTCACTGAACTATGGCTTTAAGATGTGGAATAATTAATGTAAAAAAAAAAAAACCTCAACAGTTGCTAGACCTTAGCTGTATTGCCAGGGGGACCCCTTGGGAACAGAACGATGAGATTACTGGCTTAAACCAACCTTTGTAGCCTTGACAGCCTTGGTGTTGGACAGGCCCACACCCTTCCTGAGGTCGGTGAGGAGGTCACGGGTCAGCGTGCTCCAGACAGCACGTGGTCCGATGCCGTACGTGATGTCATGGTCTTTAAAAGAAATTAGTTGTTTACTGGTGACATAATGGATGACGAAAGGGGGGCCTTTCTCTGTGGTCTCTAGGATCACAGACACGCTGCCGTTAGAGGTGAACTTGAGGTCCAAGCTGAGAATGAAGTCCTTGGAGTTGGACAATGGAAGAGAGACACCCTCGGAGCTCTCTGCTGTAGAGGAGTAGAGGGTAGATGGAGCACATGACAAATGTAGAAGGTGTTATAAATATGTAATAAATTATGGCACAGGAAAAAACGCAATCTATTTTCTATCCTGTGATAATCTATTTTCAACACGGTCATGATCATTTAAAGATGTTTCACTCAAAAAAAAAAACATCCTTTGATGCTTTGTTTTTAAAATAGCTCACAGCCTTTTCGTTAGGCTTCCAAGACTTATTCTGCAGGTGTGTTTTCTTGTGTGCGCACCATGACGAAAAAATATCCACTGACAAAATTAATTTTTGTATAACCATGGATCTTGTATTATAATTATTACCTAGCTAGCTGTTTAGCTGAGTGAGTGAGTGAACGAGTGAGTGAGAGTGAGAGTGAGAGTGAGAGAGAGAGAGAGAGAGAGAGAGAGAGAGAGAGAGAGAGAGAGAGAGAGAGAGAGAGAGAGAGAGAGAGAGAGAGAGAGAGAGAGAGAGAGAGAGCGAGAGCGAGAGAGAGAGAGAGAGAGCGAGAGAGAGAGAAGGCCTCCCATGGGATGGCAGCTCAGATGTGTCACTACAGTAAGTTTAATTAGATGAATGCAAGACTGGGAGAAGAGAGGAGACAGAAGGGAGAGGATTGAGGCAGAGGGAAAAAGAAAAAGATGGAGCTGAAATAGGAAGAAACAAAAGTGAGAGTGACAGAAAAGAAAAAGATGCCTAGCTCCAAACAGTGGCAGTCGCTTCATCGCCATTTATGCTTCTCTCCCCTCATAGGCCAGGTGCGCAGACACCTTCTCAAGATGGCATCCAATCTCAACACTTCACCTTTCCTCTCATGCTTGTCAACTCTGTGCCATCTCAGTTCAGGCAGCTCAGTTGATAGTCTGAATTCATTTTAAACTGGTAAAGTGCCAACAGCTTCTGGACTTGTATCTCCCTGAGCCCTGCTACTTCGTCTGCACAGCACTCTGGAACCATCTCTAATCAAGGCGTCAGCGCTCCCACAGGATAAAAAGAGGAGAGCGAGCGGGAGTATGGGTGGAGGGGAAGGGGATGATAGCTTTGAGTGCTCTTTGAGTCAGTCCTTAAAGAGTGAGTGAAAATTAGTCTGCAGTGAGAAGGAAACTGGGGAGGAAAAAGATAGATAACAAGAGAGACAAGCTGAGAAAGCAAAAGTGGAAAGACAGAATGAGACATAAAGATAGTCGGTCAGAAGGAGAGTGAAGGAGAGAGCCAGTCTGGCAGGGGCCTCTGCTTGACTACGGCTCTTTAATGCACTCATAAATCCATTACTTAAGGCAATCCAGTGAGTAAGTGGATTTGTACTGTGGCCCCGTGATTACTCTGCCATCAATAAAGGATGGGCAAGGAATATAGACGAGATTCTATCTCCTGTGCTTCGCTCTGCTGTTGGGCTGCTTGGCAATGAGGGATGAGATAGACCAGACATGCAGCCCAGACAGATGAGTGCATAACCAATGTTTGTATACATGAGTGAATGAATGTGAATGTATGTGCACACATGTACACACATTAGAATGCAGGCATGTGTGTGACGCATATACAGATATGAAGATCTGGGCATTGGCATACGGGAATCAATGCACATACGGGTATGCATTTAGCATCTCTGGTGAATACACCACTGGCTGGATGCAGGGTGGAGCTGGTTACAACAGTCACTTCACATTGTCTCCTTATAAAGAGTGCCTGGCTTATTCTCAGTGGGATTGATCAGCTCAACTCAATTACTGGTCCATCACCCAAGTGAAAGGGCCCAAGAAAATAAAGTGTCCATCTTAATGAATGAAAATTCACAGGTGCATGGTAATTTTTTTTCTTTTTAATCTGGGGACAGACAATTGATCCACTTGTCAGAGGACGTCAGAGGTTGTTTTGAGTGAGTGCCCTAGATAATGCAAGAACACAAAAGACAAAGGCTCAAACAGCAAGAGGGAATAAGGGAAATGGAGATGGGGCAAATGAAGAAAGCAGAAGAGATATGTTAGAAATAAAGCAAAGGTTTGGCTGGATTTATGATAAGAAAGCAGAGTACAGAGTCAAAGTGGACAGAGTGTACACGATCAAATATGTTTTGGAAGCACAGGTAGACTGAGGATTGATAAGTCGGCAGAATAAGAAAAAAAAGAGAAGATAAACAGCAATGGAACAAACAGTGAGCACGTGTGATTGAAAAGGAAGTGAAATGAAGAATGGAGACCGCCGAGGGAACGCTGAGGAATGATAATGATGAAAGGACTGTCAAAAAAAGAAGGATGAGCAGAATGGAGGCTTGAGGAGCGATGCATGAGGTGCAACGAGAAAATGTCTTCAGTACTGAGATGGAGAAAAGCAGGGTGATGATGATGAGAGGTTGCAAGAGGAAGAATTAGTAGTAGAGAAACTAACAGCAGAGAGTGCACCACAGAGGACACAGTGTTTTGGATGTATTGGCAAGAGATGAGGGGAAAATAAGGCCTAACGCAATTGGGACTGTGTGAAAAACAAATACAAAAGTAAAAAATAAAATTAGAAAAAAAAAAAAACACAGCATGTCCTCCCATTGTATACACTGCCTTGATTTAATTTCCCACAGCCTAATTACATAAATGTCAATAATGTAATGCAATATACTTGTTTGGTCAAATTTTCTCCTAAACCCCATTACTCATATCATAATGTAGATATAACACTGTATTGTTTAATCGATTCAATGTGATCTTAAGCCTTAAGAACCAGCACAAAATTCACATCTGGGGGGTAGGTGAGTGAACACAGAGCAGAAACAACTTTTTACATCTTCCCTTTTTTGGCTGGACCAGACTGCAGGCCAGCTCTACAAATGTGAATGTCCTTGACTAATCATGTTTGGTTGGAGTGACTGAGTGATCATGTTTACAGTGACTGAGTGATCATGTTTGGAGTGACTGAGTGACAAAGTGACGTGATTGGGCCTCTGGATCAGGTGACGAACAATGTCACTGAAGTTACACTACCGTTCAAAAGTTTGGGATAACCCAAACAATTTTGTGTTTTCCATGAAAAGTCACACTTATTCACCACCATATGTTGTGAAATGAATAGAAAATAGAGTCAAGACATTGACAAGGTTAGAAATAATGATTTGTATTTGAAATAAGATTTTTTTTACATCAAACTTTGCTTTCGTCAAAGAATCCTCCATTTGCAGCAATTACAGCATTGCAGACCTTTGGCATTCTAGCTGTTAATTTGTTGAGGTAATCTGGAGAAATTGCACCCCACGCTTCCAGAAGCAGGATTGGTTGGATGGGCGCTTCTTGCGTACCATACGGTCAAGCTGCTCCCACAACAGCTCAATGGGGTTCAGATCTGGTGACTGCGCTGGCCACTCCATTACCGATAGAATACCAGCTGCCTGCTTCTGCTCTAAATAGTTCTTGCACAATTTGGAGGTGTGTTTAGGGTCATTGTCCTGTTGTAGGATGAAATTGGCTCCAATCAAGCGCTGTCCACTGGGTATGGCATGGCGTTGCAAAATGGAGTGATAGCCTTCCTTATTCAGAATCCCTTTTACCCTGTACAAATCTCCCACCTTACCAGCACCAAAGCAACCCCAGACCATCACATTACCTCCACCATGCTTAACAGATGGCGTCAGGCATTCTTCCAGCATCTTTTCATTTGTTCTGCGTCTCACAAACGTTCTTCTTTGTGATCCAAACACCTCAAACTTGGATTCATCCGTCCACAACACTTTTTTCCAGTCTTCCTCTGTCCAATGTCTGTGTTCTTTTGCCCATCTTAATCTTTTTCTTCTATTGGTCAGTCTCAGATATGGCTTTTTCTTTGCCACTCTGCCCTGAAGCCCAGAATCCCGCAGCCGCCTCTTCACTGTAGATGTTGACACTGGTGTTTTGCGGGTACTATTTAATGAAGATGCCAGTTGGGGACCTGTGAGGCGTCTGTTTCTCAAACTAGAGACTCTAATGTACTTATCTTCTTGCTCAGTTGTGCAACGCGGCCTCCCACTTCTTTTTCTACTCTGGTTAGAGCCTGTTTGTGCTGTCCTCTGAAGGGAGTAGTACACACCGGTGTAGGAAATCTTCAATTTCTTAGCAATTTCTCGCATGGAATAGCCTTCATTTCTAAGAACAAGAATAGACTGTCGAGTTTCAGATGAAAGTTCTCTTTTTCTGGCCATTTTGAGCGTTTAATTGACCCCACAAATGTGATGCTCCAGAAACTCAATCTGCTCAAAGGAAGGTCAGTTTTGTAGCTTCTGTAACGAGCTAAACTGTTTTCAGATGTGTGAACATGATTGCACAAGGGTTTTCTAATCATCAATTAGCCTTCTGAGCCAATGAGCAAACACATTGTACCATTAGAACACTGGAGTGATAGTTGCTTGAAATGGGCCTCTATACACCTATGTAGATATTGCACCAAAAACCAGACATTTGCAGCTAGAATAGTCATTTACCACATTAGCAATGTATAGAGTGTATTTCTTTAAAGTTAAGACTAGTTTAAAGTTATCTTCATTGAACAGTACAGTGCTTTTCCTTCAAAAATATGGACATTTCAATGTGATCCCAAACTTTTGAACGGTAGTGTATATGATTGGTCGGCCGACCAACGACGTCTATGGTAAACATGGAAGTGGGAGTTTCCCTATTGGCTGTTGCTCTTTCAAAATGAATCGGCGCAGCAGTTCCAGCTCATTCCACATTTAGCGCACGCTAATGAACAGAATATAGTGCTGCTCCTGGATAATACTGAAACGCTAAGGATGGAATACTTTGCTGCTCTTTCCATATCTGGTTTTGCACACTAACAGTCCAGCATAAAGCAGAGTAGGAGAGAAAACAGCCATGTGCTGAGAGGCATAAGGGAGAGTGCAAAGTTAAAGCATCCCAAACCATCTCCCCCTCTCTGGTGCTCAGACTTGGCGACAAACCACCCCTTTTATCGCCTACTGGGAGAAGGGAAAATACAGAGGCACTGCCTACGTATCTCCCCTTCTCCAGTGCTCGGACTTAGGTGAAAAACCAGCTGAGGAGTTAGCACTCAATTGCAGTACAATAAAAGCTTTTCAAAGGTTTTGAATCACCGCAACCACGAGAGTACTTGATCATACAGTCATAACTGTGCACAAATATTATTAGGCCAACAGTAGTATGCGAGATTAGCAGCGGACTGATACACGTGCACACAGACAGAAAAACCAGCGTTTTTCCTGCCATTATAAGACTTTTGTGCACCACCCAATTTGCCTGAATGGGAAATATGGGGGGGGAAAAATTGAATATGCAGTGCTCAAGCTAAAAAAAAAATCTACCTTATAAGGTTTTGCCTGTCAGTCTGTGGATGCGCAGCCTCCTAGGCGGACCCTTGCACAAATGCGCCCAAATCTAAAATGAACTTTCACTTTCCAAAAAGAAAAGTTTGCTATCGACCATTAACCCTAACCCTGTCTTTATTTTCATAACATAATAAAGCTGGGTAAACCAGCGACAGGAATATGCAGCACTTCCTGTTTTGACTGCAACCTAGAGGAAGTTATTCCTTTTATAGCTTTCACATTTTTTGGATTAGCAAAATTCTTTTGATCATGTCGCTGCCCGATCTCAGTCAACCGTAGATGTGAGTCGTGCATGCGTGAGCCTAAGCAGTTTACCCAGCTGTATATTATGAAAATAAAGACAGGTTATTATTTTTGGCTCATCCAGTGTTCCTCCAGTTCTGTGCTGAGATCAGCAGTGAATGATTTGCGAAATGCAATCGACTTCTCGTTTACTTTCAAGACTCATGCACGAATAAATAATGTTTTGACACTGTTGCTGCCTGATCTAAGTCAACCATGTGCATGCATAACTCACATCTATGTGAATGTGTGTGTTTGTATGTGTATATCTGTCTGCAGCCAATATCACATACAACTGGATCTATCAGCCTAACATTTTCTGTGCATAGTTATGACTGTATGATCAAGAACCTCCCATGGTTGCGGTAATTCAAAACCTTTGAAAGACATTTGTTCTTGCTAATGCAGCTCCCTTTATTCATTCACTCGCTAGCTTGTTCAACGAATGCTTCTCTGTCACTGCCCGATCTGAGTCAACTGTAGATTTGAGCCGCGCATGCATACGGTTGACTTAGATTAGGCAACGACAGAGTATGATTCTTGAAAGTAAACAAGAAATTGATCATATTTCATAAGTCAGCAAAACCTGTTTTATACCACAACTGAGTGCTAACTCCAATTTTTTTTTTGCCCAAGTATGAGCACCGGAGATGGGGAGATACGCAGGCAGTGCCTCTGTATTTTCCCCTCTTCCGGCAGGCGATTGCTAAATCCAAGCGCCGGAGAAGGGGAAATACGCAGGCAGTGGCTCTGTATTTTCCCCTCTTCCAGTAGGCGCTTGCTAAATCCAAACGCCAGAGAATGGGTGATACGCCTGGTGGAGATCTGCACTGCTGAGTGCACTCTTCTAGTTACAATTAAATTCTCACTCAAATCAAACATCCCAAGATATGAGTGGAAAGTATTCTTCTTGCAACTGCATTTAAAGCCTTTTTTTTTTTACTCGAACATAGCTCAACCATGTCATGTGATATGCTATTTCAGTACACTTTAACAACAAATATTACCGGGACCACTGCAGAAAATTGCAGATGAACACCCAGCAATTCACATTATAGACACTACCACTTATCCCTATAATAAATTGCCCAAATTTCAAACATTGATCATACATGGTCCAGCCATATACCAGGTTTTGACCCAAGTCTTGTTAGTAAATCATTGCTTGAAATGTATGAGAAGACAGCACACAATTAACTCCTACACAGTCATGGGCAGGTTGGAGTAATGTGTCCTCAATGGGCTGTTGTAAATGAGCCTTGGGTACAATATGGGTAAGTGAAATTAGATAAGGCTTCTTATGCAAAGAGGAAATAGTGTGAAATTACTCCAAGGAAGAATGTCATCCTTCATTAAGTTCCATTCTATCTTATAAAATACTACCTATATCTAATGACAAATTGGATCTGGGTCAATGGGGCACAACAATAAATCAATAGTGAACATTAACAGATTGACTTTAAGGTAAATCTCGCTAAGGCGACTGATCCCACTGTTCCCCCACTGACCAAAGCATTTGATGTAGCCTCTCTGGAAATTCAAAGAAGGTTGAATCAGTTCATCTGGATACAACATCTAATGAGCAAACTGTCAATAAAAGTTGTATCCAGATGAACTGATTCAACCTTCTTTGATTTTCTTACCTGGATTATTGAGCATGCATCAAGACACTCTCTGGAAATTGTTATAATGCCTACAAGTGCAAAATAGTAGTAGCATGTTTTCTGTTTGAAATCACTAAATAAGATATAATTAAATATCTGAACTTGATTTTACAGTAATAGCAAGGCCATCATCAACCAACACAGTAAACCAGAATTCTACCTTTGGTGCCAAGGTCAATGTCCTGTCACAGGCTAGCACCTTGTTTAGGGTGCACACCTGGACTTCAAGCTGCCTTTTGCTACAGTCAATAGAAGCTAAATTCTTGTCTTTAGTGCCACTACAGCTTGAGGAAAGCTTATTTACCTGGGGCATTAAACTGGCGTACAGAGGTGGCTCTGGATTTGTCATAGACTCTGCTGAGGCTGCAGCCTTTGGGGACACTCCAAGGTGCTGTGCTGGCACGGCTGTCCCTTTCCTCAGCTGTGTCGTAGACCTCCACATGGGGTGGGCGCTCTGTCAGGTTCTTACTATAATGGCTCAGACCATACTGTGCAATCTGAATGGCATAGAAATAACCTTGTGGTCCCCACTGGGTGGACAGGGGCACACCTGGGTGGAAGAGAAGACAAGAAGGAGGAAGAGAAGAAACAGGATGAGGGGATGGAGAGAAAGAAACAGAGAAATGTAAATAAAACCTTGGCAATAGGTTCACAAATACAGCAAACTACATTCCAATAACAAACATCTGTCTCCTGAGAGAGGAAAATAAATGAGAGGAAGAGGGAGAAAATAGAGAAGAAAAAGGAGGAGCACATTGAGCTTCAGTTGTGGTCATTTGTGTTCATTTTCTGACTTACATATCAATGTATTGCTTGTAACTTTAATGTAGTTTGTTTAAAAAGGCATTCTATTAGCAATCCTTATTCTTTTCAACTCATGGTCTATTCGCAGTGAACTCACTTTTAGATGACTGTTTGCATTTAACTTTTTAGATGGGATTTTTGTGTGAGGTGCTATTGGAGTCTAACTGTCACAGTTGTCACAAAGTTAATTTCAAATGTACTACTGAATAAACTGGTTCAAAATGAATTAGTGATGCCAAGCTAGAGAACCATTTAAGTTTTCAAATAAGGGAAGCAAAACAGAAACTTGGAGCAGAGAGGGTCAAGAGTCAGACAGCAGAGAGACCAAAAAGAAAGTGGCAGGAAATAAATGCAGGCATGGACAGAGAGAAAACAAAGGAGTGGACAAAAGGGAGCAATTAAAGGGACAATGAAACTCGTAGACAGATAGAAACAAGGGCTTAAAGTAACTTGGCAAGCACAAAGATTGGACCCATTTGTGAAACAATTACCAAGGGAGAAAAAAAGGACACTGCAAATAAGGAGTAATAAAGGCTTAGTGAACACCCACTACAGTAAGTGAGTGGTCAGACAATGTGGTGAAATTCAAGCTAATCTATTTCCAATGGCACCAGAGGCAAGATTCCTTTTTCAGACAGCCATAAATAGCATTTGCTGGAGAACTGCTCTGATGAACACATAGTACTTTATTTCAAGACCACATGACCAAGATAGCACTGTGTGTCATCCATGAAGCATAACATTAATGGCTATAACAATATTATGCAGGTTCTGGGAAGAAGAATGTGTTGTATTCAATAAATCCCTGCTATTTCCCTCCAAAACAGCTATAGATAATGCTATACAATGATTAATACATTTATTAGTTCAGTTCCCAGGGGGCTTGCAATTAAATTTTTAGATGTGTTCATTATCTTGAAGACACCTTTTCAAAGAAATCATACATCTGAGGTGGAGCTTCTTTACAGCATGGCAAAAAGCACAGCAGGACCAGAATACATTTTCCAACTGTTTTCTAACCTAAATAGAGGATCTTAGAAGGTGCTGTAGTCTGCAACACAAAACAATGAAGGGGAAACTGGACCAACTTCAGTGTGGTGTTCTCAAATTTCATTGTACTTGTACAATGACAAATAAAGTTCTATTCTATTGTGGTACGGTTTGATGTGGTCTGTTCGCTTGCAAGTATTCCTGAGTGGCGCATCTCATCTCTTGCTTCACATAACTCCCCCGATGGTATAAGGCACTTGCTTGTGAAAGCCTTATACCCCTCACAATGAAGGATCAGTAGATATTAAAGTAGATACATGCAGAAACATTAATTTTCTTTGGAAAGAATTTAGTTTGAGAACTGCAATTGCGTGCCAGTGATCAAAGGGAGAATGAGCAATAACGGCACAGATGGATTTAAAAAAAACAAAAACTTCCCACTGCCTTACAGTACGTTTTTGGTTCTCCTTGGCTGACAAGATCCTAAAACTGACCCTGTGCTTAAACATAATTTTCCTACTTTGAGCTCTACACACCTACCCCTTCTTTCCTAGCAACACTAAATAATCCATATTGGATTGGTTGTTTAATCTCCATCCCCCTCCGACTGAAGACTCTTCAGCCAGTCGGGGGAAAAATCTTTACCCAGTCGAAAAGAATTCCCAGCCTACAGAACTGATTCCAACAGCGCTGTGCCATCTTACCCTTCCAACCATCCTGTTCATGCCCTAGCATTTCTTAGGAGAGTAGATCCATCTGCTCTTTGATTGCTTCTGGATGGGGTTAGCAGGTGTTTTTCAAAATAGAAAGCAGTTTACTTTGGCTGAGTTGGTATAGCATTAAAACAATTCAGTGGAATGTAACACACAACCTGCTCCAGAACTTGGGCCTTAAGTAAAGTATTTTTGTGACAGTGTCTGGCCTAGATTCAACTAACGGTCTCTTTGGCAACTTAACTCACTCCACCTCTCCTCACTACAGAAAGAATCCTATCCTGGTCATAATGATGTGCATGAGAGAAATGGCTGAGCAAGAGAGAGAAAAAAACCGTAAGCAAGACAAAGAGCATGTTCTGTAAACATGTGCACATGAAGAGAGGTATGCTCTTCTTTACGCATTTGTAGTGAACACAGATACGTGTGCTTTATGAGTGCGTATGCCCTAGGGTTTGTGTGTGTAAATATGTATGAGCATGTATTCAAATAGTTAAGTAGTTGTTGTCTGGGTTGGAGTTGGGAGAGGCAAGCTTAGGAATGATAAAGATAGCCTAAGAGAAAGGAAGAGAGAGGAAGATCTTGATTTAAGAGGGTGTTGTGGAGAGGATTAGCTTCCTCCACTAATGATGGTGCCCTGGCTGCTGGGGTTTCATTATTCTCAATGTGTCTGCTTTGTCTCTCATGAATTTTCTGGTGCAACTTGGAAAAAATATGCCCTCTATTTCTAACCTTCTAATATAAAATTGTGAGCGCCACAGCAAACTGTCAAAATAAGACCACATAAAAGCTCTGTATTTGATTATTTTCAAGATGAGATGCCTTGTTATTTTGAAACCTTAAAAGGGAAATATTTGCATGCAGCTACTGAAGAAAGAATTTTTAGATTTGTTTTTCTGAAACGATGTCCTTTATCGTGGCAACATTAACAGTATAAAAGACAACTGCTCCTGCTTGACATCTAGGGGACACCAGCTCAGTTCTTGCTTTCTGCTGCTCTTCGAGGGCAACAAAAGCTAGATTTAGGGACCTAGGACTGTTAAGTTCCCACCGGGCTAGGATAGGTGCTAGAGATGATGAAAGGGTGTTGTCTCTATGTTTAATGCATATGTGCTGAGAGTGTTGTTAAATAAGGCCCTGTTCACACCTGGCATTAAAATGTGCCTTGGGTGATCTGACCACAAGCAGACAGCTCTAAGTACATGTGTGAATTTATTTACCCAAGACGCATTAAGGATGCATTAAGATTTGATCACTCAGACCACACCCGGAGGTGGTCTGGGCCGCATATGGCCACATTCTTTGATCAGTGTTTATGCGAATGTGTCCTGGGCTACATTGAAGGACCGCCTACTCAACTGACATCCTCTGCATAAACAATAGAAATAATATTCAATAGAAAAAATATCCTACGTGATTCAACAGAGTGCATTTGAACTGCCAGAGGTGATGGACAAATGCAAACTGAACTGCAGGTAGGCTATAAAGTAGCCGTTAGTGAATAAAAACACAGGTTGTCTACCTGATGCTTGTTTCACCAAAGCCTCCTCTAGGTTTATTTTTTTTTCTTTTTACCTCATCGGTATTTTCTGACACACATCAGACTCACAACCGTGGAAGAGCCCTTGGCCACTTGCACATTCAACTTCAGGTTCAAGTTCATTTAAAAAATTGCAGTGCAGAGCCCGAATAATTAAGTAATCTGAGCCTGAACCGATATGATCAGGTCACAAGCCTGACAGGTTTCGGGTTGAGAATTACAAACGCTAGTGTTCAATGTTCATTTACATTTTCCCACATAAGTTTTAAGAATGAGTTTCAACTTTTGCTGTGTATTTTGAGCACAAAATGAAAGAAGGCAAACAATCAGAGCCTGAAGCTCCTAATTCACTCAGTTAATTTTTCTCATCATTATTTGTCTCTGTCTGGTGTGACAAGCATTTGCTGCATCCATGCCATTGTAATAATGTGAAACTATTTACTCACCATAGAATATTTCTTCAATACAATATATCAGGTCAGCGGTCTGAAGGGTTTCAGACAGATCTACATAGTCATCATTCTTTTTTGTTTTGCTTTCTTGCTTCTTTTTTTGTGTGAGTGATGTCTGCAAATACTAGATACTGCTGTGAACTGGAGTCAAATTCCTCATGTCCATAGGCACACTTGGCCAATAAAGCTGATTCTGATTCTGATCAACATCAGAATAATGTTTATTTATAAACGTTTGTGGCTCCTGGTAGGGTCACCCAAGGCGGATACGTCAAGGGGGAGGTTCCAGACAAAGCACGATCCAACAAAGATCTAAATGGCGGAACTGTCGGAAGATGTCTCCAGGTCACAATGTGAGTGAAGGCGGATGAAGGCTGCAACAGAGGGTGGTCCCCAATCGTCTTGGTTCTCCATGCCATTGGACTCTGTCCACCCCATGCCAAGAACTGTGTGCTGGCTGCAGGCCCATCAGCCACTCCACATAAAAAGCTGTCACGTGCAAGCATCCTCCCATTATGTGGCTCCAGGATCAGCCTCTACACCCACCTGAAGACCCAGAAGGCGGATGGTCATACTTGACCCCGAGTGACCACCGATGATGATGATGACTTTTTAAAAACCTGTTGGGCTTCACGGCAAAGTGGAATGGAAATAAAAGAATAAAATAAATAAATGAAATAAAAGAACAAAGGTACAGTTTGGATATGGGATGATTTATTGTGTTCCTTTAAGAGCACTTCAAATTTTGTGTGGTAACAATTTGGTACAATCTTCTTCTTCTTCTTCTTCTTTCAGCTTGTTCCTCATTTTTCAGGGGTCACCACAGCGGAATGTACAGTTTTCATCGTTACCCTGTGACGGCACAGTACCAATGGCGACTGTTGTTAACCCGGGCCTCAGCCAATCCCATATGGAGCCTCGACTGATCCAGTATTGTCTTGTCAAGCCGCATAATGATTTGGCAAAATTTTACGCCAGGGGAAAAGGTAAAATGCTGGATGCCATCCCAGTGTTCATGGACTTTTGCCCATGCCTGTCACTATTGTATGATAACAATTTGGTAGAATAATTGATAGTAATAACTTGCAGATGTGAAATATGTCATAAGTAATTGACGGCGCATTAAAAGGAGGTTCGTGTGAGCAAGGATGTTCCATTTTGTTAAGTGTCTGTTGCTTGGACTGCTCTCTCCTCACATTTCTGTATATATATATATATATATATATATATATATATATATATATATATATATATATTTATATATATGTGTGTGTGTGTGTATTTACTTGTTTATTTATGTGATGTACATGTTTATTTGCATATAGAGTGGGGAATTGAGATCGGATCACAAGTGGTCACTTCAGATGCATGGGGCAACACAATGCCAGGTATGAACTGATGTACTTAGAGCTGTCCACTTGTGATTGGATCACCCAAGACACATGTTAATGCTAGGTGTGAACAGGGCCTTACTTTTCATTGGTAGTGAGGTGTGTTTGGGTCGACATGCTTTCAAGACCTTGTTTAGATACTGTGGTAATTCTGACTGTGACAGGCTAATTAATGAGGTGATATTTTCACCCTTAAGAATATGCTAAGTTCAAGTGAGGGAGGTGTGCATGTGTATGTGCATTTGCATGTGGGGTGCTAAATAGCAAGGAGGGGTTAATTTGGGAGTGTAATTAATGTTGTATGGGAGGTGGTGATATAAATATATTTGTGCATGTGAGAGTAAATGTGTGGCCCTTTCTTTTCATGAAAAACAGTAGTCTGAAGAACAGGAGGGTGAGAGTAACTTGGCTCCCCACAGCTCAGCTCAGTGGTGCAAATGGATTCAGCTCAATTCCTGCCTGACCTATTTTCCACCCCCACAATATGTAACCTCTCATACCTGTGGCAGGGTACACAACTGGGGTAAAGGTACAAAAATTGCCACCCAGCAGGGTCCCTATGGAGAACTGCAGCTCTGCAGCAAATAACATTCAGAGTACTGCTGAAATAAAACAATACTGTGTACTGAGAAGTGTTTTCTTTTCAAAACTTTCTAAAAAACATCTAGCAAATGTCTTCTATAACAGACATTATTTATCATTACTCATCAAACTAAACAAGTGCAAGTGACTTAATCACCATTCATTACATCTCTCCATCTGAGCAATATTTCTGGTGGCTCAAGCAAAATATTCAAAACTGTGGGAAAGCAGCAATCTCTCAACCTACATTCCAAATGTCTAGCCAAAAGAAACTTCTGAGTTGCAGCTCCTTCCGGGGGTTCTGGAATAATTCTAAAATTTGCTATATTTTGTGATCCTTAATGCCGCATTTAATCTTACATGGTGTTCTATTTTTGAAGTACTTTATTCCAGTAACCTTGAGTGACGGCATTTCTTTCTGCTCAGTATATCTAATGTCCCTTTACGGGCAACCTTTGTCATTAAAACACAGGTGGTTTCAGCACCTTGACAAGACAACAAGGATAATGAATATCTATTAGACAATTCCAGTCAAGTATATGAAGCCACTGTTCCAAGCAGAACCAAGCAGGGCACGTATATTGATGGCAATGCGGTTTGGACCAAAACCTTTTGAAATGGGATATTGATCCTTTCTTGGCAATTATCTTAAAAAGAACCTCAGTATGTAAACTTTTATTTCAGTATCATCTCTTACAGTAGGAGGTCCAGAAATTCTTGCATTAGACATAAAGGCAGAATTCTGTATTAGAGTGCTAGCATCATCTGTATTATGACATTTCTTTTTATAATACAAATACTGCTAGCACTCTAAAATCAATTTGACACAAACTTAAGATTTGGATGTTGTAGTGCATAAAACAAAACTAACAGCATCTGGGCTGTGGCCAGGCCAGCCGTTAGGAATTATGGACAGAGGGACACATTTTTCCAACTTGGTCCCCTCATCCACACCCACTCCAGCACCACCACCACCCATCCACCCTTAGCTCTAATACCTCTTCTTTTTCTTTTGGCTTGTTCCCTGTTTTTCAGGGGTCACCACAGCGGATTTTATGGTTTCCATCAGTACCATGTGAGGGCACAGCTCCAATGGCAGCCATTGTTGATCTGGGCCTTGACCGATCTGGCATGGTCTTGTCAATCCGCATACTGATTTGGCAAAATGTTACATTGGATGCCCTTCCTGACACAACCACTAACCCTATGGATGAGGGCACAGGTAAAGCACTGGATCCCATCCCAGTATTCATGGACTTGTGCCCATGCCTGCCACCTAATTAAATATTAAAATCAATCATTGATTGATGAAATTACTGCAAAGCATTAAATCCTAAGCTCAAATCATGAGTGAGCAAATAAATAAATTTACTCTTCCTCTATAAAATTCAATCTTGAGGGCTACATTAATCACAGTATTAGTCAAACTGTGTGCAGAATGATGAAAATAATATAAACAGAGGCTTAACCACATGCATAGCTTATTGTATTGTAACCATCTTTGCAGCTATATGACTTTTTACGGTGTGCTGCTGACCAGTGTTCAGGTCCAAATGCAAGTTGCCTGACTTTTCTTGCAGAAAAGTCTCTGATAATGTCCTTGAAGTCCAGGAGTGGATGGCGAGTCCATTGAGCCTTTCCTGGCTCATCATGGAGCGTATATATGTTTTGCATTTTCTTTTTCTCTCTGTACCCTGGGTTTTCTTTTCTGAGCCTGTGATTGTTGTGAGACATTTTGACTAGTTTAGTTAGTCAGGCTGCAGTTTGCGTATGCATGTGTGTTCTGCACATCTGATTGGCCAGTGTTTCAACCACACCATTTTCACAATAACAGCAGGGTGTGGGGTATCAGATGACAAGTTGAAATGTGTTTGAATGATAATAAATGTATCATGTAAATACATATAAATTGTATTGTCAGTGATATGTCAGTAAGTAAATTGCTGTACTTGGTCCCATTTAAGGGTCAACCATAGACATTTACATGTCTATGGTTGTGATGGTGAGGGAAGACTCAAGGCGGGAGAGAAGAATGGTGTGGTTGATGAGGTCAAAAGCTGCAGTGAGGTCATGGAGAAAGTTGAGGTGCCGAGAGTTTGAGGAGAAGAGGAGGTCATTGGTGACTTTAAGGAGGGCTGTTTCCATACTGTGAACGGAAACCAGACGGAAATGGTTCGAACGGATTGTTGGAGATGAGGTGAGGATTAAGTTTGGAGGTGACAACACAATCCAGTATTTTTGAGAGAAAGGGGAGATTGGAGATGGGCCGGAAATTGCTTATGATATCAAGGTTGAGTCCAGTTTTTTTTGGGGGGGGGGTGTTCCCCCTTTTTTCCCCCCAATTGTACACGTCCAATTACTCCACTCTTCCGAGCCATCCTGGTCACTGCTCCACCCCCTCTGCCGAGCCGGGGAGGGCTGCAGACTACCAAATGCCTCCTGCGATACATGTGGAGTCACCAGCCGCTTCTTTTCAACTGACAGTGAGGAGTTTTGCCAGGGGGACGTAGCACGTGGGAGGATTATGCTATTCCCCCCAGTTCCCCCTCTCCCTTGAACAGGCGCCCTGACTGACCAGAGAAGGCAATAGTGCAGCGACCAGGACACATACCTACATCCGGCTTCCCACCTGAAGACACGGCCAATTGTGTCTGTAGGGATGCCTGACCAAGCCGGAGGTAACACGGCGATTCGAACCAACAATCCCCACGAGTCCAGGTTTTTTAAGGATGGGGGTGACACCAGCCAGTTTAAGTGTATGGTGGATTGAACCAGAGTTAAAGAGGAGTTAATTATTTTTGTGATGAGTGAAGAGATAGCTGGGAGACAGTCCTTAACAAGATTGGATGAGATGGGCTCCAGAAGACAAGAGGAGCTTCTCATTCCTACTGTAAGGTTGGACAGCTCCATTGGGGACACAGGGGAGAACTTTGACAGGGGCTGAGTGGTAAAAGGGTTGGAAGGGTGGTCATGTTGCTTTAGATGGTGTCAATGTTAGTTTGGAAAAATGAAAGTAAAGAGTTGCATTTAACTGTGAAGGAATTGGAATGAGAACCAACTTCATATCTGTGAATGTTCTCATTCATCCAGGTCATGGTTATCCAAAGGAGTTGAATCAATTGCAACTGGACTTGGTATATATCTGTGAAGACGTTTCGCCTCTAGCTTGGTCTAGTCAGAAAGGCACAAACTGAGGAAGCCTCTTGGATGAGAGGCGAAACGTCTTCATGGATATATACCAAGTCCAGTTGCACTTGATTCAACTCCTTTGGATAACCAACTTCATAGATTTTCACAGTCACTAGGTAAAGTAAAAAGAATCTACCCACATACAGCTGAGGTGGGTACATGTCCAAAAAAAAGAAGAAGAAAGCAGATCCACTAGTCACTTATTAAAATGGAGCTGCAGTCTCCTGAATCGATTCCATTTTTGTTTACTTCATGCAAGTTTATTGAAAATACACTGTTCACAAGGACCAGAGATTGGAATACTTAAGGTTCTGTTCCTTAAGAATATCTGAGCAGAGATAAATGTTTATTAATGGACAGGGGATCTCTTTGTATTGTACAGATGTACTGGTGTCACTGTACTATGAGAAGTACCATGTACTGTTAAGATTCCAAATCAACGCCAACACATGAAAACACACAAAAAGTGTTAACACAAATTATCATGTGAAAGGCATACAGGTAAGCATACAGGTAAAGGTGATAAAGACACCCCAGCCAAATACTTAATCTCAAATTTAGGGGACGTGGCGTAACAATGTTACTCTGCTTTAATTCAAACTATTTTTGCTGTTGTAAAAAAAATGTTCACCCTTCCATTTTCTCTATTTAGTTTCATACTAGAACCAAGTGTAGGGTGAAATAAGTGCTAAAGGTCAAATTCCAATGTTGAAGTTAATTATAAGGATCAGGATCAAATCTGGACCAACAAGACTAGGTATGGACAAATCAGGGATGTCAGGACATTCAATTTTCAATTCTAAGCAACAAAACTCTGGCAATGCAAAGCCCAATGGACAACTAGAAATGTTTGCCTCAGCTCTTATCTCTTCTCGGTTGAAAATGAAGATAAAAAAAAAGAAGAATAATTTATAGAGCGCCAGTGAAGGGGGAGACTCACTTCAAACACCACCAATGTGTAGCACCTACCTGGGTGATGCACGGCAGCCATTTTGCACCACAACACTCACTACACATCGGCTTGCAGTGGAGAGGGAGGAATCATTGAGCCAATTACATGGGGGGATGATTAGGTGGCCAGTTGTTGAGAGCCAGGTTGTGGATTTTGCCAGGACACCGGGGAACTCCCTACTTGTTGCGATAAGTGCCATGGGATCTTTAATGACCACAGTGAGCCAGGACCTCAGTTTAACGTCTCATCCGAAGGACGGCACCTCCTACAGCACAGTGTCCCCGTCACTGCACTGGGGCATTGGGATTTAATATTTGTTTTATTAGGACCTGAGGGAAGACTGCCCCCCTACTGGCCCACCAACACCACTTCTGGCAACAACTCAGTTTTTCCGGGAGGTCTCCCATCCAAGTACTAGTCAAGCCCATACCTGCTTAGCTTCCCTCACTTGGCAGAGCCAGGTCATGCTAGTTATAGGTCATGATAGATAGGTAGTCAAATAGTGGTCACGGACTGAAATACTAAATGTTGTTGGCTAATTGGGGAATTTTTATTTGGTCCTCCCTTTAGTAGGTGTTACTTTGAGTGGCTAAAATTAGATAAACAACTCTTACCTTCCACTCCACTGATACACTTCACACGGTCACGCACCTCCACATTGTACCCCTCAAAGGACATGAAAACACCATTGGGGTGGTAGGGCTCACGCTGAGCGTACACCTTGGAGTAACTGTGCTGGAACTCAAAACGATCATAGCCGTCATACTGCACCATCTTTCCATACACCTCAAAGTATTTTTCCATCCAGCTGAAGGGCAGGTAGATGTCACTGCCTTCCCGCCGCCCCTTGATAGTCACGTCGTCATTGATCAGGCAGTCAATTTCCTCATACTTGATCCCACCAACAACAGGCGGGGGCTCTGGGGGTTGTGGAGGCTGTTGCTGGCTGCTGATGCTAGCATCCCCTACCTTGGGGCTGGGAGCAACTGGGGGAGCACGGGGTAAAAAATGAAGGGATGTGTCACTCGAACAGCGGTTCCACAGTAGCACAGTGATGAGGGTGAAGAGGGCACAGATGACAATAAGGGTCTTGTAGTTCACTCGAGCGGCCAGGCAACGCATGGTCAAGGCTCGCCTAGAAAGGAAAAACACAGAATGAGGTCATATTGATGACATATTTGATTGATGGGTTGTCAAGAACAGGTGAGTTCAAAACTTTTCACAAAAACAAATGAAAAAATCATCTCTTACATGATAATTCAAATCAATGCCTACAACTCGTAAGAAGAGGGGTATCAGCCTGTAATAGCTATGATGTGCCATTAATAGGGTCCTCTAATTACAAAACTATGGTGAGAGTTAAACAAGAACACTCAAATCATTGCTCAATAATGGTACACCAACTATGACCGTCACTCGTTACTTCCTTTTACTGTATCGTTTCTCTGTTGGCTGCTACGCTATGACTGTAAAATCATTTTGCATCGAAACATAACGACTGGCTGGATCAGTGTTGGAGACACACACACACACACACACACACACACACACACACACACACACACACACACACACACACACACACACACACACACACACACACACACAAGTAAAAGATGCAAAACTGATGCAGCAAAGTATATTTGAAAAGACTGACTTCTGCCACTGTCTAAACGTTGGTGTTCTCTTCTCTTTACTTCAGTAAAGATAAATTGTGTACAACAGAAAGACAAGGCCTCTTGGTGTTTATTTGAGTTATCAAGCATGAGTTAAATGAAACCAATTCAAATGCAACTTAGCCGATTAAACAAATACATAGAGCTGTGTATCGGCAAGCAATGGCCTGTATCCTACCCTACTACTACGTACTCAATTTTAAAAGACAAGGTGCTTTGACCACAGGGACCCAGACACTTGTAATAAATGAAAATGTTGCTCAAAACAAACCAGTTCCTGGCAGACATGAGTCAAGATGTGACAACTGAGTTGCAACAAAATCACAGTTTTTCCTGGGTAGGGGATGGACTCCTTGAATGATTCAGAAGCACTAAAAGAGAAGATGGGCAAGTAGAGGGTCTGGAGGAAGACGACAAGAAGTCTAGATGACCAGGGGTCAAGATTGACATATTATGCTATTCGAGCATTTTACCAAGCTCCTTAACCTGGCTCTATGGTTCAAGTCTGATATGTTTCTCTGGCATTTTCATCGGCCCTGCAAGAATCAATAGGCAAACCGTGACCTCCTTATCTAATTGCAGCTTTACTGCTCTAGGAGCTTGCAAATAAAGCAATGACAGAGTTGTGCCCTCTCATGAAAGAGGATGGGATGAAAATCATTACTCCCAAAGCACAGCTCAATGTCTCAACTAGGGCCAGACCTTTAGCCACTGCTAAAGGTCAGTGCGATTAATGTGTATTAACTGGACAATGTGGGCAATCAGCCATAGCAACAAAGAGTCAAATTACAGTCACTGTGGCTTCTACAACAAAGTTACTCTTTCTAATTTGTCATCTAGGATACAAATTCTGGGAGGGCTTATAAACAAGAAAATGTAGGGGCAGTTATGAATGAGCTAGTGGAAGATTGCATATAGACTACTTGTTAGGCTTAGCAGTTAAAATTGCAAGGGATAAGTACTGAACTTGGCCCTGCCCATGTAAATAAGAGTGTAGAACTTGTTTGCATATTTGGCATGTGTAATTTCCAGTATAACTGGCATGCAGAATTTGCCCTCTAATACATTATACCAAATCATAAGTTCTTCAGGTCAAAAAAAAAAAAACAAAAAAAACTATTACCCACCCCACCTCTAATGCCACCAGTTTCAAACTTTAGGTCGTCTTGATATGAAAAAACTGATTTGGTAATATGCCTGCCTGGGAATACTGCCACATACAAAAAGTATCATTGATATTTAGAGAAATGTCAGCATGGTGAGGAGTTGAGAGATTGGGCTGGCTGCAGCTCTGACAATACTAAAAATGCTAGGTAGAAGGCCTGGGGACTGCACCCAGGAAGATAAGCAGGTTCTGCCTTGTCAGGAAACTGACTATAAATAATTGGTTCTTTTTATGGTGGTTTACGGCCAACCTTAAGCTCAGGCTCAAAAAATGGACATGGGCTTGAATTTTTCGGCTTATGAGACATATAGTGTCAATCAGTTAAAAACAGCCTAAACTAGACAGGGAAGGGAAAAAAATTCCAGGTCATTATCTCACTTACTGGTGCTTATCCACATCAACTCACAACTTTCATCATCTTGTCTAAATCCTATTATCTTACCTCCACATTCAAAATTTGTTTGTGGATAGAGATTTACATCCAAAGAATGCCATGCCATGTCTTTCAACACCCATATTACTGAGTTACCACCAAATCTTTCACTGGGACAGTGTACAAGCCTTACTGCCTACATCTTTAATCTAATGGTGTACTTGAACAATCAATCAATCAAGTTGCTTTTTTTTAGCGCTTTTCTAGCTACAACAGCCACTCAAAGCGCTTTACATTTCTGGTCAAATCTGAATTTCAGACACCTGTTATCATGTCAGGGCCGTGCCAAGCAACTGTTACTAGGCTATGCAATTTTAACATGCATAGCCTAATAACAGGGCCAACAGAATTTCTTTTTTCAAGTGGACCAGTAACAATATTGTCTATGGTGCATTCCAACCCAAATCCATTTATGTGCTTGACATATCTCTGTGCCTCCATGTAATCCACTGGCCGTCATTAAGTGTTTCACAAATGTAATCCCTCTGGTAATAAGTGAGTTGCATGGCGATTTTGAAGGTAAACTACACTGAAATAAAACTAAACAGATGTGATTTGACTTGATGTGGAGGAAAATCACATCTGAGAATAAAGGTCATCCATGCGTGACAGATTGAGGCAAGCAAATGTATAAGGAAAAAAAAAGAAATCAGCTTTTCAGTTTACTCACTCCCAATGTCCCATTTCAGAAAACTGGAAAGTAGTTGAAAAAGCAGGGGAAGACTAGAGGGCACATCATTTCAGATGATAGCATCAATCTTTGTGCATGGGCAGAATGATCAAACAAAGCTGTTGCAGTGTTTTAAGTGTTTATCAGTTGCTGAGGTGATTGCACTGGGGGGTAAATCCATTTTTCTCCATCATCAAAGCCATGATGCATGGACATCCTGAGAGAGAATGGAAGAGAATGAGATACTGAGTGATAGAGTACCCTTGGGTATTGTTTGGATTTAACCAAATCCAATTCTGCCTATTATATAAACACTGCTGGTGTGATTAGTCAGATGAACAGTGAATCCTCTCACCACATCCTCCTACCCTTTTATAAGTTTTGTGATGCAACCGCTTTCATAGACAGTGTGCAAGAATGGCACCAAAAGCCCAAGAGAGCAGATTTTACGTGTTTTGATGTCACCACTATTCCATTGCCTACCAACACAGGGATCACCGGTTCAAATCCCCGTGTTACCTCCAGCTTGGTCAGGCGTTTTTACAGACACAATTGTCCATATCTGCAGGTGGGAAGCCAGATGCAGGTACGTGTCCTGGTCGTTGCACTAGCGCCTCCTCTGGTTGGTTGGGGCTCCTGTTCAGGGGGGAGGGGCAACTAGGGGGAATAGCGTGATCCTCCCATGCATTACGTCCCCCTGGTGAAACTCCTCACTATCAGATGAAAAGAAGCGGCTGGCGACTCCACATGTATCGGAGGAGGCATGTGGTATTGTGGTAGTCTGCAGCCTTCCCCGGATCAGCAGAGGGGTGGAGCAGCGACCGGGACGGCTCAGAAGAGTGAGGTAATTGGCTGGATACAATTGGGAAGAAAAAAGGGGGAAATTTTCCACAAAAAAAAAAAAAGGAAAAAGAAAGTTAACTTAATAGGATTGCACCATTTTGTGCCTCTTCTAAAACTATAAGAGAAAAAGTCTCGTGTTATGAGCTTGAAAACAGTAAATTTTACATTTTGTGAGAAACCATGTTACCAGTTTGAATTGGCGTTACTTAAAAAGATTCCAGAATAAATAATCTACTGATTAACACTACATAAAATGATATTATTATTATCATTATTATTATTTTTAGTTTGCCTCAAATGATATGTAATGGTGGAAAAGGGATGCAGAACTTTTAACCCTGTCACCACATTGAGACATTCGCTCACATTCCAGCAAAACTCCCCTTTTCCGATTAAAGTGAAGTGAATAAATTTCTCACATGAAGTGGATCCCCAGTTTGATTCTGCTTGCTGTTTGTGGAGTATATATATGTTATGCCTGTGTTTGCTTGTTTTTTCTCTGGGTGCTCTCCAGGTGAAATAATGAAGTCAATGCCGTGTGATGTTAGAGGTGTCGATTCCCCAGCAGGAAACCACCTTTCTATTGGAGAGATGCATTGATTCAAAATTTAGCAATGTCAAAGAGCATTTGTCAGTCAGTTCGCAGTCAGCTATGGTACCATCTAGCTTAACAACAGCATTGTGAAGATAAAGCCAAGTCTTCTGTGTATTTGAAACGTTGTCAAATTTGCATCAAATCTGCATTGTGACAATCTGTGAACATTAAAACTGACTTCCTAGATTGCTGATAGGCTGCACTGCATTGTTATTTAGAATAGAATACACTATATAATACATTTGTACATGAAACTCACTCTGCATTTAACCCATCCTAGCTGTGTAGCTAGGAGCAGTGGGCAGCCACTGTGCAGCACCTAGTTATTTCTGCCTATTGCCTTGCTCAGGGGCACAGACAGGAGTATCAACCCTAACACACATTTCTTTTTGATGGTGGGAGGAAACCGGAGTGCCCAGAGGAAACCCACACAAACACAGGGAGAACATGCAAACTCCACACAGAAAGGACCTGGGACAGCCTGGAGTTCAAACCCAGGAGCTTCTTGCTGTGAGGCCACAGTGCTAACCACTGGGCCACTCAAATAACAATGCTATCTAGCATTGTTATTCACATATTCTTTTGTTATGCAGTCTGTTGGCAAACCCTCCATGAGAATGACAAGATGGATGTCTGACCATGAAAGATTAGCTAGTCTACCAACTCTCTCATACTCATGACAGAACTGCAACTGACCGGTCCTCAGGAAACTCAGTTGTCTGCATAAAAACCACATTAAGATCACTGCGGTATTTAATGATGTTGCCTACTTTTATATCGCCAACAAAATCATTGCTAATACATCTTAATTATTTGGCATATCACCCAGCCCTAACTGGAGCAGAAAAGAAGAAAGAGGGAAGGCAAAAGTTTCTCATCAATTAAAACAGCCAATCTGAGCCTTCCTTTTAGGTTTTCAAAGGTAATTTGCTTAGCTGTGCTTTGCTTCCACTCTGGACCTGGCACCCCGGACCTCTAGAGGGCAACGCTGTCCTATTAAGACATGCTAATAGCCATAGCGGGGTTGGGGGTGGAATAGCAAGAAGAGTAGCTAAGGTACATAAGGCTACGGAGGCTGTGAAACACTTTCTCTGCAGTTTTATAGTCTAGAGGCTGGATGATTTTACTCCATTTACGTTATGGATGTTGGATCCAATTCACATGCTCTTTATATTGTCACTTATTCAATTTCTTAGCTTCATTGCATTAGGCACAGATACTTGAGCAAAACATACAAAACTTTCAGCAATGTGACTTGTGTTTAAAGGAGAGGGAAAAAAAAGCAGCCGAGGTTCCATCTCTGAGCCAAAGAGCGTGTCATGGTGTCAAGACTATTATGGGAGAGAACATGATCTTCAAACAGTAAGTATTCCAAAGGGAGGCATGTACCAAATTTTCAGGTAACCTTTATGACAGCAACAGATTAGACACAGGTGTATACACAAAGCTTTCCAAACTTAAAAATTCCGTAAGTGGATGAAAAAAGCAGAATTAAAATGTAGCATATTAGTATGAGGCAATACTTGCTTTTGCAAAAAAAAAAAAAAAAAAAAAGCACAAGCTTGACACAAGCATCAAGGTTGGAAAAATATGGAAATACATTTGGAGGTGTTGCACTTGGGACATGCGATGAGTAGAGATATGTTGAAAAGAAGCCTTCAGAGGATAGGGGAGAGAAGCGGAACATTGATTCAAGGATCGGGGAACAGTAAACACAGGGCACAGAGGTCATAAGGCGGGAGGTCTCGGAGGTCCGATCACTCACAGCTTCTTTGCTCCTTTCAATGATACCATGAGTCAGGCTCCCATGACAGGCATTTGCCTGTAAATCCAAGTACTAGCTGCAGCTGTGATGGATTGTTAACATATCAGGAATCTCTAGAAGCACCGACAGCTGCTTCATGAAATACACCAAGTGATTCCATGCCAGGCTCAAGAGTCTCCAATAACAACTCAGAGATGGACAGACTTTTTAAAGACACCAGCTCGAGAGTTTCTTTTTGACAAATACAAAATTTTGGATGCTGTTCACCCCAAGAACCTCTTTTACATATTTGGGCTGACTGCTTGTATCCGAACTCAAGATTAATGGTCTTCGGTGTTGGATGTTGTGGTTACTGTTTAAATCACTGCTACTTTGGGTTTAATACTACTAAATCATGGTGAACAGTGTGCATTTGCTATTCATGGCTTTGTTCACATTTGAATGAATGCTTCATTTTGTTTTAAACCACAAAAGTTGGTTTATAACCTTGTCTGTTTTTCGCATTGCTTGTGGGCCTGTACATTCACTGACTGTAGTGGTGGAATGTAATGTGCAATGCATCTTAGGATACTTCATTTATTTATTTATTTATTTATTCTTTTAACTTATGTGCATTTTTGTCCTTCACTTGGTCCTCGTGAGAGTCTACATGCATGGCCACATAAGGGTGACAGTGTGCATCTCTTGCTCATGTACTGATCTGTCTATTGTCTCTGACATACTGATGATTGCCGGTTGTCTGTGAGTTTGTGTATGATTTGGGGAGATTGTGAAATTGAATTGCCCTTCTGGGATAAATAAAGTTGTCTGAATCTGAATCCATTTGTTCCCACTATCAAAATGTGGAACACAATGAACAGCGGTTCTGCCTGGATATATCCCATGCAGTCAAGCTGCTCCATACTTGTAGGAGTTCCACACTTGGAACAAAAACGTGGTTTTGTCTGTTGATCACAGCTGTGCCTTGCTGCTCATTTTGGGGAAATGCTGGGTTTCCTCCGGGTGCTCCGGTTTCCTCCCACAGTCCAAAGACATGTAAGTCAGGTGAATCGGCCATACTAAATTGTCCCTGGGTATGAATGTGTGTGTGTGTGTGTGTGTGTGTGTGTGTGTGTGTGTGTGTGTGTGTGTGTGTGTGTGTGTGTGTGTGTGTGTGTGTGTGTGTGTGTGTGTGTGTGTGTGTCCAGCATCCCCAGACCCTGAGAGCAGGATAAGTGGTTCAGATAATGGATGGATGGATGGGTGGGACTATATGACAATCCAGCAAAATACATGGAATCAATACAAGTTAACTTCCTCAAATTACACCAATTTGATCACTTTCATACCAACCACAAACAGTACTGTTCACATGAAACGAAAAGCAGACCCCTACTTTTAAGTAGACTCAAGACTGCTGTTTTTGGTGTGCTGCAGAGTTTGGGAACAACTCTTGTACTTGCTAAGCATACCGAATTCTCAGGGTGAACCATCCCTGGCCCAGACAAACCCCTCTAATTGCCCAAAGGTGAAAGCAACCCAGACTCAGCACAGTTGGATTATTCATGACAAGCTCTGCTATGTCTATGCAGAGCAAAAGTTAATGAGTACAGGCAAAAACTGGAGCCAAAACAAATGCACCATGAATCCAACCAAGTTTGAGCTGTATATGAGATCATTATCGATAGCCTTTTACACCACCTCTTCTTTTGATTGAAACATGAGAAAAATATGAGGATGCATGGTGTTGAATCAATATATGAGTTTGGGTCAAATCTCATTGTAAAGACTCATTAATTAAACACCTTTTTGAAGGAGCCCTACCACATTTGCATCAATTAAGTCTACACAGGGCCCTCAATAAAACTCAATAATATGACTGCATTATAATAAAATCAGACTGCATCATTATCCGACTGCAAAAAATATATAGAGAATAAAACCTTGTGACATACTACTTTATGAGGTTGATTGCGGTACTTTCATTGTGACCTTGCTGAAAGGCATTGCTAGCCATGCTAGCTGCTAATTTTACTCCTGGTTCCCAATGAACAGTAAACCCTTTACAAGTCAGGCCTACTGCGGCACTGAGCCAAGGGATGGGGAGAGACAGAGTTGTTTTTATTTTCCTGCTGTCCTCTGGTGTAAAAATCACAAGCAGCGATAACGGCCCAGCGGTAGCGAGCTGCCCTTGGGGAGCTACTGCACGAGAAGCCTGATGTTTGCATGTGTTCACGTGTTCTAGCCCTAACTAAACTCCTGACATTTTCACTGCTCTCCTCCATGGGATAAGTCAGGTGGGAGTTTCAGGCCGCCTATAAATTATCAGTCCAGGCTGGAGCTTGGGAGGGCTGTGAGTTCCAGTGGAGGAGGAAGAAGCTACGTATATGTCTGTGTGTGCGTGTGTGTGTGTGTGTGTGTGTCTGTGTGTCTGTGACCACGCCTGCGTCACTTTTGTGTGTGTGTGTGTGTGTGTGTGTGTGTGGGGGGGGGGGGGGGTGGTGGTAGAAAATGAGAAAAATTATGAGTGAATGAATGAGTCTGTGCAATTGTGTTAACGTGTAGGTGGAGGGGCGAAGCTAAGTAAACAACTATTTGGAAAAAGGACAACTTTTTCGCATCTTCGTCGAACAACTGTTAAGAGTGGGATGTTTACTGCATTTATTTGTTCCATTGTTTGTGTTTGCCTACACTCCATTACAATCGAAAATCCCTGGAAAGTGTTTTTAAGTGCTGGTTGGAAAGCGATTCTCAGCAGTATAAACCCTCACAATAACAAAATAGACAATTATTCTATACAGAACATATGGCATTTGCTACCATAAAAAGAAAGAAAACGGGGGGAAGGAAAACTGTCGACATCCTTCATAGCAAAAGAAGCACTGAAAATGTGGCTGTTGTATCCCTGCAAGTACAAGCCTAAACATGATTCTTTTGAAACCAAAATAGGTGATGTAAAACAAACTCTAAAACAGGTCAAAGGCTAAAGCCATTGTTGCAAAGTGCCCTCTGGCTTTAGTCCCCCACCCTACCCATCCATCCCCTTTGTGTGTGTGTGTGTGTGTGTGTGTTTGTTTAAACAAAGTCTACGGCAAAGAGATGAAAGCTAACATGTGACATCTAAATTCACTGATTTATTTTTCAAGGAGAATAAACAGCAACAGACTAAATTTGCTACACGTCATTCAATCCCAGATAATAGTCAGAGTATTTATTAAGCATTTGTCATGATAAATCTTCACGAATTGCTTTCAGATGTGATCATTATTTTGTTTAATCATATTCACTGTCTTTAAGTTAAACAGAAACAGCCAAATGTTTGGTGTTTGAAGCCTATGCAATTTTAAACTCAATTAAGTCTCCATCTTTTAAATGCCTTAAGGATAGATTTTAAAAAAATATAAAATTGTTCAACACCTAGTGATAACTGTCTGCACTTAGGAACTAGAGTGAAAACATCTCTCTCTATAGAATTTTTTTTTTTTACACACACACATACATGCACACAAAATATTTTTTTACAATAAATAAATAAATATTTCCCTTTCACACCTCACAGAAAAATCTCTGTCATACCCCTTAAAATGAACTCAGCACATTGGCATTCAGGGTAGAAGCTTAGGCTAAGCTACCGGCTGAATGCATGGCAAGCAGTTTCAAGGGAAAAGCTGTGGGTGTAGCTGCAATAAGGCCGTCCGTTTTCACATTCAGCATTAAGCTTGAGAGCCAAAGATCTTATTGGGGTTCTTCTGACTGCATGCGATTAGGTAGGAAGATGAGACGAGCATGCGTCCCAATTAAGCAGCAATAAGAGAAAAGAGATAGAGCCACTTTAAAGACAACTTTAAAGACAAATGTAAGAATTTAAAAAGTGGCCAGCCACTCAGCTATCTGCCCAGCAGCAGGTCCTTGTGAAACACACTGGAAATTTAAAGGAGGAAAACACCCATAGACTGACTCCGGGAGGAGGAAAGTCAACGTAGCGTTATTCAAATGGGCCTTGACCAGATGTTTAGACTTTTTGCGGTTTCACACTTTGCCTTGCTTTGATTATATATTTTTTTTTTTCTTTTGATTTTTTGATTTCGATATACTTTATTAATCTCCATGGGGAAATTATGCTCTGCATTTAACCCATCCTAGCGATGTAGCTAGGAACAGTGGGCAGCCACTGTGCAGCACCCAGGGACCAACCCGTTTGTCTTGCCATGCCTTGGTTAAGGCCACAGACAGGACCAACCCACATCAGTTCGCCTACCGTCCCAAAAGGTCTACTGAGGATGCCATTGCCACTGCCCTATACATTGCTCTGACCCACCTTGAACTTAACAACACATACATCCGGATGCTGTTTATAGATTACAGCTCTGCCTTCAACACTATCATCCCCGCCAAACTAACCACCAAACTCCTCTCCCTCGGCCTCAACCCCTCCCTCTGTAACTGGATCCTGGACTTCCTGACCAACAGACCTCAGTCTGTTAGGTTAGGTGACCACTCCTCCTCCACCCTGACCCTCAGCACAGGTGCCCCTCAAGGCTGTGTTCTGAGCCCCCTCCTTTTCTCCCTCTTCACCCACAACTGCCTGCCAACTCACCCCTCAAATGTTATAGTTAAGTTTGCAGATGACACCTCAGTCATTGGCCGTATCACCAACAATGACGAGATGGCCTACAGAGACGAGATTGAGCACCTCACATCATGGTGTACTACCAGCAATCTTGTCCTTAATGTGCAGAAGACAAAGGAGCTGGTTGTGGACTTCAGGAGGTCTAGAAGCTTCAGCCACTCCCCCATACACATCAATGGGGTGGAAGTGGAGTGTGTATCCAGCTTTAAATTCCTTGGAGTCCACATCAGCGAGGACCTTTCGTGGACATTTCCTGAGGAGGCTGAGGAGTGCCCGTCTACCCCCCAAAATTCTCACCAACTTCTACCACTGCACCATAGAGAGCATCCTGACCATCTGCATCTCAGTGTGGTATGGCAACTGCACCTCAGTAGACCAGAAAGCTCTGCAGCGGATCGTCAAGGCGGCCCAGCATATCACCGGTACCCAGCTCCCAGCCATAAAAGACATTTATCACAAACGCTGCCTTCGAAGGGGTCTGAGCATCAGCAGAGATCCCACCCACCCCAACCATGGACTGTTCTCCCCCCTGCGCTCTGGGAGGCACTACAGGAGCCTCAGAGCCGGCACTACCAGGCTCAAAAACAGTTTCTTTCCACAAGCTGTTGCCCACCTGAACCTGGCTACCCACTGAATGTCTGTAGATATTTTTAAATATTTTGTACTCCAGCTCTTTTTTTTTTTAACTTATTTTTAGCTTTTGGTCTTCATGTGTGTATATCTTATACTGTGTTTGCTGTGTTTGTCTGTGTCTGTCTTGCACTGTTTGGTGAAGCCACAGCCCTCATTTCATTTTTAACATGTGCTTGCACATTGTTTTTAATGACAATAAAAAATAGAATTGAATTGAACAATTTATGTCTTTTCTGATGGTGGGGAAAACCGGAGCACCACGGGAGAACATGCAAACTCTACCCAGAGGATGACTTGGGATGATCCCTAAGGTCGGACAACCCCAGGGTTCGAACCCAGCACCTTCTTGCTGTGAGGCGACAGCACTAACCACTACGCCACCATGCCATTAAGCGGCTTCATTTTGAAAAAAAAGAGCAAACAAGGATGATCGTGAGAAAAACTAAAAATAAGTTTTCATATGTTTTATGAAATCCACAAGTTAAAGGAAAAACCAAATAAAATCACCTTTAAAACTCACCAGCTCCCTCATCCAAACTCCAGCACCAAGCCTCAAAAACTCAGTCTATCCACTAGAGCTGGGTATCGTCTGGAATTTATTGACACTGATATTGAAACTGGTACCCTTTATCAATACTGGTGCATGAGGATACCACCTAACAGTACCACTGCTATGGCATCTTAGTTGCACTGTTGTGGCAGCTAGTGGCACTGCTGTGGAAGCTAGTGGCACTACTGTGGCAGCTAGTAGTCTGACACACTTCTCAAAACTTAATTTTACAGGAAGGCTTGTTTGAGTAAATCTTTTGACAGCCAATTACATATTCCTCTTATCACTTTTGTTTCACTTGTTTTTATAATACACTGTTTTATCAGGTTCAATGTTCTATGTTAATTATGTTCCTGTGATTTTCATCCTGACTGTGTTTTACTTTCATCTGTAAAGCAGAACAGGTCTTATGCTTTATCTTTTTATTATGTTTTGTTATTGTATCTGTGTGCATTATTTTATCTTGTTCTTTAAAACACATTGTATCCTTGTTTTGTAAGGTGCTATATAAATAAAATTTATTATTATTATTATCAAGTGGAGAAAATGGACTATGATGTTTGCGGATGACATTGTGATCTGTAGCGAGACTAGAGTAGAGTGCAGGTTGAGGAGAGCCTGGAGAGGTGGAGGTATGCACTGGAGAGAAGAGGAATAAAAGTCAGTAGGAGCAAGACAGAATACCTATAGGTGAATGAGAGGGAGGACGCTGGAATGGTGAGGATGCAAGGAGTAGAGGTGACGAGGGTGTATGAGTTTAAATACTTGGGGTCTATGAGTTTAAATACTTAGGGTCAACTGTCCAAAGAAACAGGGACTGCAGAAGACAGGTATAGAAGAAAGTGCAGGTAGGGTGGAGTGGGTGGAGAAGAGTGTCAGGAGTGATTTGTGACAGAAGGGTACCAGCAAGAGTTAAAGGGAAGGTTTACTAGATGGTTGTGAGACCAGCTATGTTATACGGTTTGGAGACAGTGGCACTGACAAAAAGACAGGAGGCGGAGCTGGAGGTGCCAGAGTTGAAGATGCTAAGATTTGCATTGGGAGTGATGAAGAAGGACAGGATTAGGAATGATTATATTAGAGGGACTGCTCAAGTTGGACCATTTGGAGACAAAGCAAGAGAGGCAAGATTGAGATGGCTTGGGCATGTGTGGAGGAGAGATGCTGGGTATATTGGGAGAAGGATGCTGAATATGGAGCTGCCAGGGAAAAGGAAAAGAGGAAGGCCAAAGAGGAGGTTTATGGATGTGGTGAGTCTGACAGAGGAAGATGCAGAGGACAGGAAGAGATGGAAACAGATGATCTGCTGTGGTGACCCCTAATGGGAGCAGCTGAAAGTAGTAGTAAATTAAGTGGAGAAAATATTAAGATATTTTCAGGAATATATATATATATATATATATATATAAATAATTTTTACAGGCAGTTTATGCCTTTATTATAGAGGCAGTGTAGACTATGACCGGAAAAAATAAAGGGAGAGACAGATGGGGGGCAACATGCAGAAAAAGTCAACTGTCGAATTCGAACCACGGACACTGCGGTTATTAGGCATACATCTTAACCAGTACGCTACCGGAGCGCGCCGTCCTTTTCCTTAAATATTCACATGACCCAACTATGTCAGTGTCAGTTGTCACCGTTGCTGCTTAGATGTCACGAAAAATTGAAAAATGAAAATGAAAAAACAAACAAGTTTGTAAACAAAAATGTGAAAACATGTAGCGGACCTGTTTTTCAGAATTTTATTTTTTATCTATTAAGTGGCCTACATGTTACTAAACTTATGTTTGCTCAATTATGTTTAAACCCGTGTTTACACAATTATGTTTACATAAAACAATTTCACTCTTACAATAAAAAACAAGAGGATTATGTTTACATACCACCGTTTTACTCTTGCAATAATAACATGAAGGACTCGTGAAGAGTGCATTTTTGTTCGATTCTATTTCAAAACGGGCAAAATCATAACCTCCTTGGTGGAAGTATTTACATGTAAAATGAATGAGAAAAAAAACGTGTAGAAAGTGGTTGCTCAACAACCATCCGAAATAAAACACTAATTAAAGTAAAACCTTATCATCTAAAACGGACTTATGAAAATAACAAAAGACCTACAGCTGCTGACCTTCATGAAAACAAACCAAGAACTTTGGCTGCGCCCTAGTTGACAGTGAGTTGCCACAGGCTGCCAGTGAGATGCCACAAGCTGCCACTGAGGTGCCACAGGCTGCCACTGGGGTACCACTACCTGCCAGAGGTGCCACAAGCTGCCACTACCTGCCACAGTTGCAGGTGCCACCTGCCAGAGGTGCCACAAGTTGCCACTGAGGTGCCACTACCTGCCAGAGTTGCCACAAGCTGCCACTGAGTTGCCACCTGCCAGAGGTGCCACAAGTTGCCACTACCTGCCAGAGTTGCCACAAGCTGCCACCTGCCAGAGGTGCCACAAACTGCCACTGAGGTGGCACTACCTGCCAGTGCCACAAGGAAGATCGTGGCCTTACTGTGTTTTATTTGGATGCATCAATCAGGACAGGCTATAAAGCAAAGTTTTATCTAACCAATATACAGTGCATCCGGAAAGTATTCACACCCCTTCACTTTCCCCTCATTTTGTTATGTTACAGCCTTATTCCAAAATGGATTAAATTCCTTTTTTTTTCTCATCAATCTACACACAATACCCCATAATGACAAAGTGAAAAAGGTTTTGTAGAAACTTTTGAAAATGTATTAAAAATAAAAAAACTGAAATACTGCATGTACACAAGTATTCACACCCTTTGCTATGACACTCAAAATTGAGCTCAGGTTCATCCTGTTTCCACTGATCATCCTTGAGATGTTTCTACATCTTGATTGGAGTCCACCTGTAGTAAATTCAATTGATTGGACATGATTTGGAAAGGCACACACCTGTCTATATAAGGTCCCACTGTTGACAGTGCATGTCAGAGCAGAAACCAAGCCATGAAGTCAAAGGAATCTTCTGTGGACCTCCGAGACAGGATTGTATCGAGGCACAGATCTGGGGAAAGGTACAAAAAAATTTCTACAGCTTTGAAGGTCCTGAAGAGCACAGTGGTCTCCATCATTCGTAAATTGAAGAAGTTTGGATCCACCAGGATTCGTCCTAGAGCTGGCCGCCCAGCCAAACTGAGCAATCGGGAGATAAGGGCCTTGGTCAGGGAGGTGACCAAGAACCCGATGGTCACTCTGACACGAGCTCCAGCATTCCTCTGTGGAGATGGGAGAACCCTCCAGAAGGACTACCATCTCTGCAGCACTCCACCAATCAGGCCTTCATGGTAGTGACTAGACAGAAGCCTCTGCTCAGTAAAAGGCACATGACAGCCCACTTGGAGTTTGCCAGAAAGCACCTTAAGGACTCTTAGACCATGAGAAACAAGATTCTCTGGTCTGATGAAACCAAGATTGAACTCTTTGGCCTGAATGCCAAACGTCACGTCTGGAGGAAACCAGGCACCTCTCATCACCTTGCTAATACCATCCCTACAGTGAAACATGGTGGTGCCAGCATCATGCTGTGGGGATGTTTTTCAGCGGCAGAAACTGGGAGAATAGTCAGGATCAAGGGAAAGATGAATGGAGCAAAGTACAGAGAGATCCTTGATGAAAACCTGCTCCAGAGCGCTCAGGACCTCAGACTGGGGCGAAAGGTTTACCTTTCAATACGACAACGACCCGAAGCACACAGCCAAGACAACGAAGGAGTGGCTTCGGGATGTCCTTGAGTGGCCCGGCCAGAGCCCAGACTTGAACCCCATTGAACATCTCTGGAAAGACCTAAAAATAGCTATGCAGCGACGCTCCCCATTTAACCTTACAGAGCTCGAGAGGATCTGCAGAGAAGAATAGGAGAAATACCCCAAATATAGGTGTGCCAAGCTTGTAGCTTCATACCCGAGAAGACTTAAGGCTGTAATCGCTGCCAAGGGTGCCTCAACCAAGTACTGAGTAAAGGGTGTGAATACTTATGTGCATGCAATATCAGTTTTTTATTTTTAATAAATTTGCAAAAATTTCTACAAAACCTTTTTTCGCTTTGTCATTATGGGGTATTGTATGGAGATTGATGAGGAAAAAAAGGAATTTAATCCATTTTGGAATAAGGCTGTAACATAACAAAATGTGAGGAAAGTGAAGGGCTGTGAATACTTTCTGGATGCACTGTAGCTACAGTGGAAAGTGACGGAAGTTTTTTTTTTTATCCAATTGTACACATTATAAATAAATATAATGTAACAAAACAAAATTATCTGTATTTTACTAGATTTAATTGACTGAAAGACAGCCCACAGTTGGTGATTTTACTGCCACAAATGCTCCGAACAGAAATTAAAAAATGGACAAGAGGTTACAGAAACATTGCTTAGCATTATCTAAAGTACATTCTTAATAACAAAAGCCGAGGCCTAAAAATGAGCGTAAGCCTATGGTCTTTAGACCGTCTTGTGATTTCAATCAGATTTTCAGAGCAGAGGTAGTGTCATTAAGTATCATGAGAGTACGTGAAAAAATTATAAAACATTTTAACATTAAATTAGCTGAATTTCCTTAGTTTTAAACATAATGTAATTTTTCTATTGCACAATTTGAAAGACCTAAAATGATCACTTTAAGTGGATGTTTTGATCACAACAATCAGATTGTTTAAACAGTGTTAATAGACTATAGAGGAATAATTACATCGAGTGACTTTTGATCAGTGTAAGCGGTTGATCAGTATAACAGTGATAACTATATGTGGTAACCAGTGTTGGGAAGAAATGGAATACATGTAGCAGCGTTACGTATTTAGAATACTAAATAGGAGTAACTGTATTCAAATACAGTTACAATTTAAATTTATGGTATTCAGAATACAGTTACATTCTTGAAATTAATGGATTACTTAAATTGTTTTCTTTGGTGCCATTCTTATTTTAAGAGGATTGTGACACAAAAGGCAGTGAAAGTGATACCTAAACGTTAGTTCAACAGTAAATTCAGTAAAACAGTATGCTATATTTTCACTTTTGTCTAAGGTTTTTCATTCTAACAGCTATGGAAATAAAGAAAAGGGCATGGAAAAGTTCTCTTTTTTTTAACCATATAAAAAAAAATCATAGATCTTCTGTGTTTACATACTCTTCTAGCCTTTGTTATTTAAGGTAACTCAAATGCATTCAGACAGTTGATACAATAGAAGAAACAGAATAGTCTACTCAAGTAAGTAGTATTGTGTGAATGCTACATATACTGTTACACAAAATGTAAGAAAATGTTAAAGTAATCCAAAGTATTTAGAATACGTTACTCACATTGAGTAATCTAACAGAATATGTTACAAATTACATTTCATGGCATGTATTGTGTAATCTGTAGCGGAATACATTTTAAAAGTAACCCTCCCAACACTGGTGATAACTACATTCTACATCCGTAAGTCCAAATTTGCAAATAAGCCAGGATTTGCTGGACTGTTTGTTGATCTTAAGCAATATATTTCCACTGTAGCTGAATGTAATAACAAAATAAGCTGTTAAAACATGAAAAAAATGTATTCATTTCATGTGTTTTTTTGTTTTACCCCAAGCATATTATTAGTTTGACTTATTCTATACATTGTTTTGTTTCACTAATCATGTAATAATAGTTTGATTTAGGGGGAAAAAATTACCCACAGGAGGTGAAGCAGCTGCAACTAAAACACAGAAACATAAACCTGACAGCATAATGGAGAAAACAAAAGGACAAAGAAAGAAATGATGGTAAATATTGGTGAGGATCTTCCTAGGTGGAGAAAGCTGCGGTCGGAGGGGAGAGTTAACACTTGTTTCACTAAGTTTCATGCAATTCAACAGTTGATGGCAGAAATGCGCCATATCCTCACTGGTGTAAACTATGCAACTTTCAAAACATTTTTAAAAAAAGTCTTGCAAATGTTTTACGAAGCAAGAAGTAAATTTATCATCTTTTTAGACCTCAAGGACACACAATCCATTTTGGGGAGAAACTGAATGCAAACCATATTTACAAGGATATTACTACTACTACTACCTACTACTACTACTACTACTACTGCATATTTTTAATCAAGTAGATATTATGCTCCGATGAATTCAACACATCTAACTGTACTTTTCAATAGGGTGGGTTTGTCTGAGACATTGCTGTAAATATTATTAGAGCCATGTCTCATGGGGCTTGTTGGCCCTCGACAGTCGAGTTAGATTGTAGAGCTTAAGCTTAACGCTTGAATAATTTTGGCAAGAATTAGCCTATGTGATTGGTACTGGGACTAATATAGCCGTAATGTAGGACTGTGCTGTTTTGTACCACATCCAGCTGCCATAGGGTTAGATTATTCTCTAAAACAGAAATTAACTTATCAATGCCAAATAAGCAATAGACAGTTACTAAACTCAGAATGACAAGAGCGATACTGATTGGTGATTCCATCATATTCAGCCTCAAATGACAACTGATGGGTTTTTTCACCTTTTGGTTGTAAGCAAAATGACTTAGCCTAAAATCCTGTGTAGCCTAATAATGGTCCTGTGTACCTCAGTCACTGGAGTGGCCTTGTGTTATGGCAGAATATACACTGAGCATGGCACTGATACTGCCAAAAATAAGGGGTTCAAATCCCTCTGAAGCCACCCGTAATATATGTAATGTAGCCATTTTGTGTAAAGCACCGAGTCCTCTGACTTGGAAAGCGCTATAGAAATGCAGTCGTTTCGAATTTTTCTCTTGGTTAGTAATCTATAATTTATTTTTACATTTTGTGAGCATCCTTCAACTCACCACAAAGGGCTTCTTGAAGAAAAGTTTACTGAACGTTCAGAAACTATGAAACTTAAAAGGTAGAACGAGCAGCATTTGTCGGTTGGAGTTTGTAAACACAACATTCAAAGTTGGCCCTTCCTCCCCAGCTCAATGACATCAGAAGGACATGCCCCCTGACTGCTGTTGCCAGAACAATTCCCAGTGTACAGGCCAACTCCGCATCGCTCATCATCCCCATCCTCTCCTTCAGTGCTCACCAGTAGGTGAAAGCCAACCCCAGATTCACTCTCGTTTTGGAACGAGCTTTGTCCCATTTCGCCTCGATATATTTACATCTTTTCAGCGCTGTGTCCACCACTGTCATAACTTCCTCTTGGATGCGTGCTTACAGTCTTGATCTGGCACCTGGTTGTAACATTTTTAGAGTCCTGCTGCCCAAAGGTTAATGCCCAGAAGCGTCCCGTACAAAGCAAAATAAGAAAAATACAATACAGGCGGAGGACAGGGTCTCTGCAGATACAGACACCGCCACACACGTCTACTGGGTCATAAGTGATGATTGAAAGGGGTTATGTTTGTATGAGTTTCTAAATTGATTTTTAGGAAGATCCTACACGGTCTACCTTTAAGTTACCTGGCCATTGCCATATTGAGGAATAGTAAAATGACCAATCCAAAGGAGTTGAATCAAGTGCAACTGGACTTGGTATATATCCGTGAAGACATTTCGCCTCTCATCCAAGAGGCTTCCTCTTAACCATGACCTGGATGAATGAGAACATTCACAGACACAAAATGACCAATGCAATGAGGATTGCACTGACCTATACATAGGAGAAACCAAACAACCACTACACAAACGGATGGCCCAACACAGAAGGCCAAACTCCTCCGGACAAGACTCAGCAGTCTATCTACACCTAAAGGAGAAGACACACTCCTTCGAGGACAGCAACGTACACATTTTGGACAGAGAAGATAGATGGTTTGAAAGAGGGGTGAAGGAAGCCATCTATGCGAAACTGGAAAAACCATCCCTCAAAAGAGGAGGTCGTCTGCGACACCACCTATCTCCCACTTACAATGCCGTCCTTTCATCTCTACCCAGGAGACTCAAGAAGCCTAGCCTCCAAGAACAACAGTCGGTCACTAACGACTCCAACGACTCTCGTGACCACTGAACAATGAAGTAGAAATTAACAACCCCAACGACCGTCGCTACTAAACAAATGCAAATCAATAGTTCCGATGGCGACGGGCCCGGCTGGACATCGGAGCACAGGAAAGCCACGCATATCAGTAGCTCCGATAACGACCTGCACGGCCATAACATCGGTACACAAAAGAGCCACGCATATCTATGGCTCTGTTAACAACGGGCGTTGGTAAACATCTGATCACAAAGAGCCACGCATATCAATAGCTCTGACAACGACTCATAGAGGATAAATACTGAGTCTCATCACCAGCCAGTCAGACTAGCTTGGTCTAGTCAGAAAGGCACGAACTGAGGAAGCCTCTTGGATGAGTGACGAAACGTCTTCACGGATATATACCAAGTCCAGTTGCACCTGATTCAACTCCTTTGGATAACCATGACCTGGATGAAGGAGAACATTCACAGACAAAATGACCAAGATATCAACAGTAATTCAGGATGGGCAGATTTTAATTTGAAGAAGATCTTCAACAAAAATCCCATCACTGCTTGGTGACAGTACTTGACTTTTGTCTATAGTTATTTACCTCCCCTTTCATAGCTCATGGTGGTAAGATTAGTAGTTCAATGTCATGCGGAGGAGTTAGGCAGATAGAAGCCATATCTGGTTGTCAATGCAAGGATATTGCTGAATACAGAGACTTGTAATCATTGCTCATTTACAATACCAATGGACTTGGATTTTCAAATGTTGAATTGAGTCTTGAGAGACGAGGCTTTTCCTGAGTCAATAATTTAATAATAAGTCAAACAACAAAAATGCCAGTTTCTCTTTAATTTGCAGAAAGCTTGAGTACAAATTCAATAGCCTTTCAAGGTTTTTAATCTTTTGTTGGCAGTTGGGTTTCTGCAGGTTTTTTTATATTCTAAAATGTTACTGTACACTAATGAACAGACAGATTTGACTTCAAATTTCTTTGTGGAGGTAGGCTACATTATTATCACATGCCTTGGGATGAAGCTGATATCGTGAAAAAGATAAAGCACTTTTGACAAAGCTTACCAAAGTAATATCTTGCACTACACTGACCAGAGCAGCCGGTAATTACCCTGAGATCAATTAAGTATTAATAAGCAGAAATGAAATTTACTTTAGAAGTACAAGGGCAGAGGATTTAGATACAATAAGTAGTGTGTCATAAAGAAAATCATACAATTAAAGGCGTGTCCAACAGTAAGCAGGTAAAATTTCAAAGGCACTGATCAATTTTTCAGTTAATATCAGAGCTGACATCGTCTGTACTTACTTAAGATAAGATAAGATAAGATAAGATATACTTTATTGATCCCTGTGGGGAAATTCATCCTTTGCATTTAACCCATCCCAACACATACTGTAGCTAGAACCAGTGGGCAGCCGCCACACAGTGCCCGGTGACCAACTCCAGTACTTCTTGCCATGCCTCAGTCAGAAGCACAGACTGGAGAATTAATTTATGCAAGTCTTTTTATGGTGGGGGGTGGGGGGTGGGGAGGGGACCGGAGAACCCGGAGGAAACCCATGCAGACACGGGGAGAACACGCAAACTCCACACAGAAAGGACCTGTCATAGCCTGGGATGGCCTGGGGTTCGTACCCAGGACCTTCATTCTGTGACGCAACAGTGCTAACCACTGGGCCCCCATGTTGCCCCATGTTATCACAGCCAAGGTGAAAAAAAGCATCAAACATATAGGTCTGTCTCACCTGCCATCACACCTGCCAAAACATAACTAGAACTTAACAACCTGCTACGCTTCCAGACCTGAAAATGAGACATAGACACCTTCCTTCCTATGTTGCTGAATAGACCCAATGGTGCTTGGTTAACAGATTTACACAAACAAATATATAAATTCATACTGTTGCTCAAGAATGAAAATATTGTTCAATCACTTTGAGTCAGTGGGTGAAAAGAGGAAATTGCTTTAAGTTAATGCACCTATACACTTTATCTGAAGTGGGGGGATTAAGCAGGTCATTACCAAAAAGCTTATGACAAAGGCCCATGGAGGGATTAAGCATACTCCTAATTAAATGGAGGAGAGACGACAGAGAAAATGTAAACACTTTTAAAAAACCATAATGAAAACCTTTATGCATAACATTACAAAGACCTTTAAGCTTAACTTTAGATGGAGGTCAAGGCAAAAAGTAGCTAGCTTCTGTAGCCTTATGAAAACTACAAATTCAAGAGAACTGACAAGAGGTAACTGAATAGGACAAAAAGTTATAAATAGAAATATGTTTGTGACAAATACCCAGGCTTACGTTTTTTATCCTGTCATAAGCGGGTATGTGTATGAAAAAAAACAAAACAAAAAAAACTACCATACCCCAGAGGTTATGTGGGCGCCACAAAGCTGTTATATGTTGGCTAAGGCTTAGTTCAGTGTCTTTAAAGTCAAACAAGTCTCTTACCAAGCAGACATCCAATTACCACTGTGATACAAGCTAATGAATCCAGAGCATGTTCAAAGAGTTGCCTTTTTCTTTATGCTATTAAATTTCATATAGTGACGAGAAGAAAAGCAAATGAAGGATTTAAGGAGAGCTGTGACAGGCTATGTTTACTCATCTAAGCTTATAAGAGAGACGGGAGTACCTTTTAATTGAAGCTTTTAAGATCATCATGGAGCAATTATAAGACTCGGGTTGCACAAGTACTAACCTCTAATCCATTCACCAGGAAATGGCCAAGTGGCTGGGCATCCTGTCAATCTTCCCAGCGCTTGATGTACTGGTAAGCTTTCCCAGAGCTGGCTCTTCCAGGTATTGAATGGTTTCTTCACTGCCTGCACACATAACAGAAACATGGGAAATTCTTACGGTGACTATCAAACTAGGACATTACTGAGAGTGAAAATTACATGGGGGTATTCAGGCAAATTCTCCTGGACCCCACAGAGGGTTAAAGTATTGGCTGCTATGTAGCAGCTACAGACACACTCCAATGGCACACTGAAGTTTCACAGCGAGACATATTTGGCAATCAAATAGCCATCAGTAACACAAAGATGCTTAAGCAATATTGATATTTGTGATAATTACACAACTATTAATGTTGGCAGAGGAATGGGGCTGTCTTTCACAATTAAACCTGCTTATACACCACAAAGTTTGTTTTACATTGTTGAATCGGGATTGTCTTTACCACACATGTACCCCAGTGGCCTATCCTGCCTTGTAGGCCTGGCTGGTAACTAAAACTCTGCTACTTCATTATCAAACAAATTAGACGTTTTAGTAATGTCAGATTTTATAGTAAGGATCCTTTGCTAGTCTGGCAAATAAACAAGTGCCTGTGTTGTCCAGCGATTTTGTAGTTAATTTGAGAAAAAGATTCACTTTCAGTTAAAAAAATAATGAAAACGCACATTTGTGGTAGTGCTACTATCACCTAAATGGCCATCAAAAGAAGTCTTTTCTGGTTTTGATAACAAATGAAACACATCATGCATGTCTTAGTTCCAGTTTTTGGTAGGAATTACAGAGGCATTTTCATTTCATGTATGCTATTACATCATTAAAGGTTAAGAAAAAAATGCACACAGGGAAAGCTGTACAGCAAAATTATTTTTGAGACCTCCATAAAATCTCTCATGTGATTCTTTCAAGGAAGTCCCTGGCACATTTAGCTTTTTCTGGCTCCGCCATACTTCACACTAATCTTAGGCCAAGTGTTTGCCTTATACTTAATTTCAATGCTAGCACCAAAGAAATGCCAAGTGAATACATTCCTTTGCGTTTTATACCTCATCCTTTTTGAAGATCAACATATGAGATATAATTCCTTGTTTATGCACAAAGATGAAAACTTACCTACTTGAGAAGGGGAAACAGTTCACCCAGCTATAGAATCAAGGCTCAACACTGAAGATAGTGAATGGTATACAGTCTGTGTCTGTCTCTTCATTATTATGTAAATCCTCTTACATAACATTGGAGCTTAATTTTCGCTACTACACCCAAGCCTTTTGATCAAAGGCACCGTCAACACATGAAAACTGTTCTTCTCCCATGCACACTGTGTAGTATCAGTTAGGAAAGCTGCATCAAGCAATATTTTTGATATTAACAGTGAATCAAATGACTCCCTTATGTGAAAGGATTGCTAGTGCTGCCAATCCTGCTGATAATCAACACCCATATAGCGTTCCTTAATGTTCAGCTTGTGTGAACACTACTGCTACCTGTTTAGTGCAAAATAGCTAAGAGTCAAACAAAGAGAGACTGCCTGGTGAAGAAACTTGTTTATAGTGCCAACACAGTAAAGTCAACAATGCTAAGTAGGTTGATTATTTTGTTGGGTATTACGTCTCTTCAGTAGGCATGTTAAGCTATGATGCTTGCTTCCTCTCCTTTTGTTGAGCACGTTCCAAGTAAAAAATAGATTGCAAGCATGCTGTTTGTAAAACCCTGTATAGACAAAAACATGAGGAATGAGCAGCGGCTTAGTTGTGAGCTTTTTGAAATCAATGTAACACTACTGTCTGCCATCTAGCAGTTATGAATCACTTAATGCTGCTTTAAAAAAATATCTTCCAAGGTTACTTGGCGGTTTAATCAGTTAAGCGGAAACCATGTAGGCTCAAGCCTGGTTGCAGCATCCCAGGGTTTGATTGAATCTGGCTCTGTACCTTTGCGACATGTCTTCACCTGCTCTCTTCACCCCGTGTTTCCTGCCTATTTTGACTATCCTACAGAATAAAAGCTAAAACTGCTGAACACACACACATACTATAGTATACGTATATACATATAGACCCAAAAATAACCGCCCCCCCCCCCACACACACACATTGGGGAAATAAGTATTCAACACATCAACATTTTTTTGGTTAATCATATTTCCAGTGCAGCTATTGACATGAAATTGAGAGCAGACATTGGTATTAACTCAATAAGGCAACCTAGCTAAAGAAATCTTAACATTCCAATCAATAAAACGTTATGTGCATTAAATTGGAATGACACAGGAACAAATATTGAGCCCGCTAATTGAAACTGAAATGTATTTAAAACGTGGTGGAGAAGCCTTTGTTTGCAATGACAGCTTCAAGATGCTTCCTGTATGAAAAAACTTATCTCTCACGGTGTTCAGAGGGAGAATTTGGCCCATTCTTCCAAGCAGTCTTCAAATTTTGAAGATTCCAAAGGGCCCGCTGATGAATCTTTATCTTTGGTTCCCTCCACAAATGTTCTACTAGGTTCAAGTCGGGTGATTGACTGGGCCATTCAAATACCTTTATTTTCTTTCTCTGGAACCAGCTGAGAGTCTCTTTTGCAGTAAGCTTTGGATTGCTGTCCTGTTGGAAGGTCGACCATCCTGTCTCTTCCTCATTTTCCTGGTCAATGGCAGATTCTTCAAGAATATCCTGATATATGCCTCCATTCAGCTTCCCTTCAACAATTTGGAATCTGCCAGTACCATGAGAAGAGAAACAGCCCCATACCATGATGCTTCCACCTCCAAACTTCACTGTAGGTATGGTATTTTTAGGGTCATATGCAGAGCCATTTCTCCTCCAAACAAGGCACATAGTATTATTGGCAAAAATGTCAATTTTTATCTCGTCTGACCATGCCACATTCTTCCAGTAATCTAAAGGCTTCTACAAATGTTGTGTAATAAACTTCAAATGAGCCAAATCTTTTCCTCAGTAATGGAGTCCTATGGGGTGATCATACATGGAGACCATGGCAGCGCAGTGCATTGCCTTTCTCTGTGACAACTGTACCTGTTTCTTCCAGGTCTTTCTGGAGCTCTTTGAGTGGTCCTTGGATCTTGGGCTACTCTTCAGACTTATTTTCTTACTGCCTGGTCAGCAATCTTGTGTGGAGCTCCTGTGTGTGTGTGTGGCTGGTTGATAGTGGAGAGATGCTTCTTTCACTTGCAGATAATGGCCCCATTGATACTTGTGGGAAGAGTTAGGGGTTGAGAAACCGGTCGGTAACCTGTGCCATTCCTTTGTTGCTCAACAATGTTGTTGCAAAGGTCTTGGGAGAGCTCTTTGCTTCTACCCATCATGAGATGGTTCTTGCGTGACAGTTTGGTAACAAATGAAACTTTCACAGATGGCTAACCCTTTTTAAGAGTGTAAGTAGTAATTGATGATTCTAATTAACACAGGTACGAGGACTAATAAGTGGAATAACCTGGTTCAGTGCTTTTTCATACTGCATGTTCAATACTTTTTTTCCCCCGTATCATTCCAATTTAATGCACATTAACTTTTTTAATTGATTGGAATGTTATGATTTCTTAAGCTGTGCTGCCTTATTGAGTTAATACCACAATTTCTGGTCTTAATTTCATGTGAATAGCTGCACTGGATATATTTTTAATGAAAAAAATGTTGACATGTTGAATTCTCTCTCTCTCTCTCTCTCTCTCTCTCTCTCTCTCTCTCTCTCTCTCTCTCTCTCTCTCTCTCTCTCTCTCTCTCTCTCTCTCTCTCTCTCTCTCTCTCTCTCTCTCTCTCTCTCTCTCTCTCTCTCTCTCTCTCTCTCTCTCTCTCTCTCTCTCTCTCTCTCTCTCTCTCTCTCTCTCTCTCTCTCTCTCTCTCTCTCTCTCTCTCTCTATATATATATATATATATACATCCAATGTCCAAGCCGCTTATCCCAATCAGGGTCACGAGATGCTGGAGCCTATCCCAGCAGCTACAGCAGTCATTGGGCAGCAGGCGGGGGGACACGCTGGACAGGCCGCCAGTCCATCACAGGGACAGCATAACCATAATTATATTGTGATGCAATCAAAGATGGTTGACACTGTAGCTGTGAAGTCAATTTGTCTGTCATCTTTGATTTTACACACACACACACACACACACACACACACACACATATATATATATATATATAATTTTCACTACTTGCTGAGGTTGCAAGTATTTAAGTTGAAATCCAGAAACAGATACCCATAAAGCTAACATTTACATATTTTTGCCATTAGCTCATCTACCAAAATGTTCGTTTAACATTTCCTTTATGAATAACCCTGCATAAAAGAACTGTCTATTTCAGTAGGCCTTAACATCATCTGCTTTTTACAAAAGCTATATAGTTGAGATAAAAGCGCTAAATTCACTCCTGTGCAAAACTTTTTACTTGCACAGCAAAGTTTACTACCAACACAGTCTGCAACATTTAATGTAGAGTGGCTTTAATGAGTTACACATGTGAAAATAGGCTTTTCTATATAAGCGATAGCCTATCACACAGACAAACATGGCTATTTCAACAGGCTGTACCTTTTAACAATGGAAATCCTTAAAAAAGCTAAACCTCCCGAAACATATTATGATGAATCTCTCTTCCATGCTAGGCAGCTTTTCAACAACTAAGTTTTCTGAGGGAAACGAAAATTATCCTTGTAATGCTTTTTGACAGGGGCTAAGCTATTCACTAACATCAATACTCCATTGACTCACAGGGATTGAATGCACCATAAATAATGATGAGGAAACAAATACATATTTGTAATTACAGCCATGATGAATTTATAGCCCTTCCAACAGCAGGGTCATTAATGTACTACCGATCCATCACAGCCAATGGGCAGGGAAAGACATGGACACTTTACTCAGCAATTAATCTGGCTCATATAAATTTCCTAACAGCTTCTGTGGAAAGAGGCTGTTAAACTAAAAAAGGTGCTAAATCAAGTCAAAGAGAGCTTCTCGATCTTTCTATGAAATGAGCTTATTGACAAAACACTTAAATTAGATATCATTGAGTTTGTACCTGCTAGACACCAACCATACTCTGTTGGAGCCCCCTCACTATTACACAGTTAAAAGGGTGCCTAAAGAGCGAGGGGAGTGAGGCCTTGCCTCAATTACCCACATTTCTGATCTTGTAGTCTGACGCTCACGTGCATGTTTTACCTTTTAAGTGCTGTACTATGTCCTGCTTCTAACACAATGATGCATAAGCATGCTAAAAGAGCACTTAATTCACTTTTCCGTTAAAACTGCCCACAGGTGCTGAGCTAGCATGGCTCACGTTTGTGACATCAGATGATACCAGATTTAACCAATCTGGGTCAGGGGAGTCAAAATACCTGGGGAAAAAAATATCTTTGCAAGTAACATTACAGCTACCAGTATATTTATCATCTTGTCATCACGACATATTCCATGAGTGTCATTATATCACTACATTCAACTTTTCAAAAGATGAATTTAGCATAACATTGACCTTTTACTAGGATTTAACATAATCAGAGTATTTGACATTTTTCAGCGTGGAGCACCATCCATCCATCCATTATCCAAGCTGCCTATCCCAACCAGGGTCGTGGGATGCTGGAGCCCATCCCAGCAGTCATTGGGTGGCAGGTGGGGAGACACCCTGGGCAGGCAGCCAGTCCATCACAAGGCCGACACATTCACACCTAGGGACACTTTAGTACAGCCGATTCACCTGACCTACATGTCTTTGGACTGTGGGAGGAAACCGGAGCACATGGAGGAAACCCACGCAGACACAGGGAGAACATGCAAACTCCACACAGAGGACGGCCTGGGACGATCCCCGAGGTTGGACAACCCCGGGGCTCGAACCCAGGACCTTCTTGCTGCGAGATGACCGCGTTAACCACTGCAACACCTTGCCGCCCAGGGAGCACCAAGAAAACATTTAACTTCATTGCGTTTATATGGACAACAACATAGTGAGGAGATACTAGCTGATGTATTTCTACAGTTTCTCTTCAGTATACACCTAACTATACTAAAACAGCAAGTGTGGGAATTGGGACAAGGCATAAGCTCAGTTATCCATACGACATGGTACACATGTTGAGAATAACCGTCTTTAATAAAAGGGCAAATAAAATGGGAGGACTTGTCATGAAACGTCTATTAGCATGAATCTTAGTTTGATGGAGTGAGGACAGTGAAAAGATTACCATCATCAAAATCCTCTTTTGTTGCGATATTTGATTCTTCTTGATCTCCTGCAATTATCAGCTAGTCTGACAAACCACAGCCACAGTTCCCATGGCAGATAAGTTAAAATATATGATACATAACCTTGTGCATAAATGATGACAAATTCACAACTCAATTTGGATGTTTCCGTTGATATAACCCTCCTTATTAAAATGATCTGACTGGAACAGTTTTAAAATTGTAATTCAGCTCCCGTTTTTGTGACTCTGAGTATTTAGTCTTAGAATTAAAGGGCAGGGGGAAACACAAGGGATAACATTTCATGGCAATAAACAGCTCTGGTTGCCCTCTGGTGATCGCTGAAAACGTCTTCATTGGTATCTATGGTGCAATCTGTAAAACTAAGGTCTTCCTCTGTAATTTGTATGACACCAGTTGGCTCGTAGCCAAACGGGCAAACTGAGGAATCCATAAAGCGTAACTGCCCTGATTAAATTTTACATTGTCCTTGATATTGTTAAGATTAAAAAAATATATATATATATTGGCATAAGATGTTGGCATTAGCCCAAGTATTGTCTTCTTTCAGAATATTTAACGTTACGTTAAATTAGACATGAATATGATTCAATAGCAGCAAATTCTGTTTTCTTTACAACCAAACAGAGAGCACTGTTGAAGAGAAGAAACTTAAAACGTACACAAATTATTAATATAAACATCATCATAATTTGATGCAGGCTAACGTTCTTTCATATATTTTTTAAATAAAAAATGTCCTAATGTTCTGTATACTGTCCTTGTCTTAAGGGTCATTTATGACCCGCCTTCATTAAACCTTGAAAGCATCTTAATTGAATTTCAAACTCCAAATCTATTTTTCATAAAGAAACAACCTGTGATTCATCACAAACTTTGTGATGATCTGGGTTTTCCCTCTTCACAGTGCAGAAAGACTGCATTTAATCAGTGGACACCACTCGTTTTTATTATAACACACCTGTCATAATTGTTTTCTTTACTAAAGTAGAGGTTTTTTATTAATTATTATTATTACTGTATATATGTTTTCTTTACTAGTCATTTATTATTATTATTATTGTGTATACACACACACACGGAACAGAAAAAAATGGTCACTTCAGACAAATATTAAGTTACTCTGAAATTAAAAAATAAATGCCAGATCTCAATGAAATTTACATCTGAATAAATGAAGTTGAATGCAAATCAAATACTGTGAATCAAAAATCCACCCACCAAATATCCTCTTAAAATAAACACTGATTTATTCATCCTTGTATCCTGTCAAAATTTACAATCCAAGAAAAAGTTGCTTAGAATATTTTCGTACTCAAAAACCATATTCCCCTGCCAGTATGCAGTTGTTGTTTTTTGAGGCAGATGTGCTGTATGATGTCGCAGAAATGAAATAAACATCAGAGTAACTAACAGCCTCCAGCCGTTCATCTCTCCTATAGCTTGTCTTGCATCATTCCTGCAGTCAAGGTGTTCTCTAGGCAATATGGCATTCCCTTGTGATGCCTCAATCTTCCTCCCACAGGAATGAACATCTGGCTATAACCCAGATTATCTGGAGTGCCGTCGCTTTTGTGCCACACATGCCAAACCCAGGGGGGAAAAAAATCATTCAACATAAATCTCATTATAATCGTTACATAATTCATAATCCAATGATTAAAACACAAGTTTCTTAATGGTACAGACATCCACTACCCAAATTGCTTGAACTGAAAGGGTATTAAGCCTATATTGAACTGAGGACATGGGCAAGTTTTACCGGGGCAAAGTATGAATGTTCCCAAGATGTCTGATCACGAGCAAAGAGAATGAAAGGCTAGAATAAGATTAAAGTCTCTGAAGCGGATCCGGGCTAACAGCACTACTTCAAGATGGCTTAGTATGTGGCTCTCCGATCTTAGTAGTGTGCAGACAGCATTTTCAAGGCCTTTACCCAGCATCCCTTTCAGTCGACCTTTCTTAAGTAAAGGGTTGACACCTTGCATATGAATCACAAACCTCAACTTTACAGCTCTCTCCTGTGAATACACTTTGAACATTAGGCTGATGATATTACTTTTAGAGAGGCTTGACCGAGAATGATATTAGGCTATTAATTATTCTGATTGCTACTCATTTGCAGACATCCTGACACCACCAGTCATCTATCAGGACTTGAAGCCAGGGTGTGATGAAAAGAGAGATGGAGACCCATCTGCTGGGCATTCATAATACATCCTCTCTCTCAAGGGAATCAATGGCTGGCCAAACATTGAGCAATCACACCAGTAATGCTACCATGGTGCCACACATCACTGACCATCTGATGCTCAAAAGCATGATCCAAGAATTCTGAAAGAAAAAGAAAAAAAACGCTGAACAGCAAAGGGCTAAATTAACTAAAATGTCAGTTTGAAGCCTTGGATTGAGCCAGTTATGATATTCCTTTCATTAGCACACACACACACACACACACACACACACACACACACACACACACACACACACACACACACACACACACACACACACACACACACACACACACACACACACACACACACACACACACACACACACACACACAGGCACCAGCTGCGCTTTGATTCAGAACATAGATCCCCTAGTGGTTAAAACTGAAGATGGGAAAAGCTTTGATAAGAAAGAGACTGAGTAAAGCAGCTTCACTGGCCAACGTCGCAGACGGCAGTCAGTCATATTCCGAAGACTCGGGGGGTACCGTGTAGACTCGGGGGGTACCGTGTATCTGTGTACACCAATCACATCACTGCGCAAGTTACCCCTGCGAGTTCCACTGCTGTCGCTTTTATAGTGAAATAAAAACGTGGGGAAACATCTTAAAAATATATGTAAAAAAAAAAAAGAATCCTGCTTTGAGCCGAATGCGTAACATTAATGCTGAAAACTTTCACCTGTGAAAGCATTAGGCGGTTCAAATAGCCCAGTGTACCAAATCAAAACTGGTGGCACATGTAGGAATACACACATGCCCACAGAGCATGGCCAGATATGAATGTTAACTTGAGAAGAGAAATACAAATACTGAGCCACACAGAAAAGGCACAGCTTTCAATCTGACACCTGATAAAGATGCAGAGGAAAATTGTTCTTTCAGGCCAATTTTCATAGTGCATATACTTGTGCAGGTTAAATAATAGATGTGCAACTCTAAAGGAAATGGACTTTCTTGTCCATTCGTGATTCATAATAGTCTGTCAAAATTAAGTCATAAAATGAGAGGGGCCCAGGTACATGTTAATGAAGAGTTATGAACGCAATGCTTCTCCGTGGATACTAACCTAGTTAAAAAGAGAAATCACTGAAAAGGAAAACATTAGCAAGACTCTTTTTGTTTTATTCAAGATGGTATTTTATTCAGCTCTAATATATGCCAAAGCCCACTGCTATGTATGACATTTTTGTGTTTTAGGCAACAGCTAGTGCAATTCTTTTACACTAGTGTCCAAACAATGAGCTGAATATTTGCTACCAACAATGCACTTTGCTTTGTACGAGCAGGCGAGATGGGAATAATTGAGATTATAAATAAAAGACACTATAGCCGGGCCGGCCTTTGCTCCAATGGCATCCCCCACCCCAACATTCCCAACTCTCAAAGCACTGGGGCAATCTTCACAGTGGATTTAGCAAACAAAAAGGGCTTCAGCGGGTCTGTATCACATACTGAGAAACGTGTCGTGGCTGTCACAAGTGCTCAGGAAGACAGTCAATAAATTTTGCTGTTTTTCGGTCAGGCTTTGTATACATTCTGGGGCTCTGACACTCCTTTTTTTTTTTTTTTTACTGCCTCTGAAAGGATGCAGCTCTTTTGCAGCCTACCAGCCGTGGATTACACCCAGATTGGGTGCAGCTGGTCAGCCTTGCTTTTCCTCTCCTTTTCTGTAGAATGTTTTCCCAGTGGTGGTGCCTTGCATAACAAATGATGCACATTAAAACACTGCTCCTGCGGCATCTCTTGTGATAACCATAAATTAAACCAATACACATATTTACACCCCAGGGCTTTGCTCCCTACCTTTGAAGGTGTTGTGGATGTTGGTGGAAGAAAACAGAACTTTTCCTCACTTTAGCACCCACCGAGGCTTTTTACACAGCCTTTTCAAGGCGGGAACATTGTGGCATTAAGCGACCTCACCATTCTGTGTAAAAGGTACGAAGACTGAATGGGGGGGTCATTGTTGTTCCAGCGTTAAGCTGCCAGCGGAGGTAGTCACAAAGCCGAATCGACCTCTGTGTAAAAGGGACAGCCGGCAGGACAGGGCTGCCGACGCTGTTGTGTGTCGTGACGCCTCTGCTTGTGGAAGACCAGCATGCTATGTAAAATCACACACTGGGGTGCAATTATGCCCCCATTGTTTGGTTCAGTGTAAAAACACAAAGCCGACGTAAAGACAAGTCTTCATGAGTGCAGTATTGTGGGATCTCGGCGTAAAAACGCTAACTGATAGTTGCATCATACATTGGTGCAAAGCGGGAAAGAGGAAAAGAGACCTCAAAAAAGTAAACTGGGGAGGCAGACTGAGTCTGTAAGCAAACACATAGGCTAGTGACAGGGGAACTTGAAAACCCGAGTTTCTCTGTGAACCGCACTCCCACTAAGCCCCTCCTACTCCAAACTGATGAGCAGGATGAGGGGGGAAGGCTGGAAGAGGAAAACAGCAAAGGCAAGCTTGCAAGAGGAGGCCAAGATGAAAGTAAAGTGAAGTTTGGACTGAATTTTTGGAAGTTCAATAAATAGCTTTGGTGCCTGTCAAAAACATGTAGGAGCTCTCTAGAGTAAACTGTTCTTTTATCCTTGTGGACAAAAGCTTGAAGCCTCAAAAAAAAATTTTAAATCATAATCCGGCAATAAGTCTGTGTGGTTGGAACAAAAAGCAGCAAGATGCATGCACGTGCACGCACACACACACACACACACACACACACACACACACACACACACACACACAAACTTAATAGGTTCTCAAAACGTTGTTTATGCTAACCTGTGTGTGAAAATTGTAACTGAAATCAAAATACCGTCACTTTATTCTTTACATGGAGCCGTGTTAGTCACACATGCTTCACTACTGAGAGTTGAAGGAAAAGGAAGGAAAACGTGGCCTGCTCTGCATCTTTGTTTTCCAGGGGACAGAGGAGGACAGTCCTGTAAGACCAAGGGACCGAGAAACAGTGATCTGAGAGCTTGTTCGAGCAGCCACTGTATGTCTGAAGAACAGCTCGGATTTTGTTTGAAGCACTGCAGCCTTGGGGTCTGTGAGGGAAGAGGGCTGTGCCCCAGCTGCTTTCCGCATGAAGACAAGACTCGCATCCTCAGAACCTTGTTAGTTCTCTGAAAAGGCCACCGACTAGTTTGGAATAATAAGCAGCCGAAGCCGTCGGAAATCAAAAGTATTTTGAAAGAGAGAGGGGAGCTTCAAAAGGGCTTTTGATGGTATATGTCGCTCAGTCTCTTGCAGATATGACAAAGTAGAAGAATAAAGATGAGGGAGCAAAGGGTTTCAGACAGTGGAGGGTGGGAGGGATTATTCCTCTATCTGATCCCAGCATATGCAAATTAAATTATTCTTTAATCAAAGACTCAGTCTTAAAATATATAAGAAAATGTGTAGTGGTGGGAGGGAGGGGTTAGGGAGAAAGACAGCAATGGAAAGGGCAGTGTAGAACACAATTAGTTTTCTTGGGACATTCATCATTTCTTCCCCATAGATGTAAAGCTTAATTACCTGACACTGATCTCCACTACAGGTCCACAACGGTGATTAGCATCAGTAAGGAAACTGAATCTCTTCAAACAAAGACTACTTTGAAAGCATTAGTGAATGAATCACACCTCTATAGCATAGCCCCATACTGTGACACACAAAACCATTACCATCCCCTCGCCCAAATAGAAGATGCACAAAATCAACAGCGGACAGCAAAAAGCTATCTACGTTGAAAAGTGTGAGCGACCCCAAGTCGGGTTTTCTTTGTCGGCTTGTCTCCTGCAAAGCCAGGTAAAGAAATCTGGTAGTTATATCGTTACCTCATGAGTAGGAAGAAGAGGAGGATGACAAATGCAAAGCAGAGTGCCATGACCTGTACATGGGAGAGGAGGATTTTCACTCACTGTTCTCTGGGGAATATGTCAGGTCATGGAAGACTAATGAAATGATTAGATCACCCTCAGTCAATGCAGGCATAATTACAAAAGTATTTCCATTTTAAGAGCATTGAAGATGTGAATGCACACCGTGTTTTCTTGTTTCCTTAGTGTGATGCTTAGACAAACAAGTTGATTTAATAACAGTGATTCTGTTGCAGTGAGAGAATTATCCATCACAGAAATCGAATTTAAGGACAACAACATGCCTCCTGTAATGCTTCCTCCGCTCAATCAACTTGCAAACAGGCCGGTGCCCTTGAGGGATATTTTAAACTCATCTTTGGCAACATGATCTGAGAGTACCAAATTCTGTTAATTTGTTGAGTAAGGTTTCACATACTGTGCACTTTATTTGAATAAATATGTATTAGGTTATACATTGCTGTGTACGGCAATATGTAAAGCATCTTTGCTCGCTAAGCTGAGGAATTCAGTGGAAATGTCAATGTTGTGGAAGCTTGCCAGGAGCAAGGCTGAACACGTCTAGAGACAGATCAAAATGTTGTTCAAGGAGCAGGGGGTTCAACAAAAGCCCTGACAGAAAACTCAAAAATTTCCTTTTTTTTTTAAACTTCAACTTGTGTGTATGAGCTCCGCCTATCCCATCCCTTACACAGATTTAATCCTTGATTTTTATCTGAGTGCTTAGTCCACATAATCTCTTTTTAAATTTCAGGATGAGTAATCATCTCCCAAAATAAAACAACACTACCTTCAGCAGTTCCACCTAACCAGCTGTCCCCCTTCAGTACCTCCTGTCTTCTCGTTCAGAGCAAACTTCTACCACAAACAGGCCAGACTGGTGAACAGACTTTACATACCCTGATCAAACGCATAGAGAAGAAAGTAATCCAGCAGGTTAGTTTAAGCAACAATGCTCCCAGACCAATTAAAGCTATGATCCTATCCCTGCTCATCAGTGACCAACAGATGAGTCTGGTAAGACCATTAATAATTCAGCAAGTAGGGGCGTCCAGGTAGCGTAGTGGTCTATTCCGTTGCCTACCAACACGGGGATTGCTGGTTCGACTCCCCGCGTTACCTCTGGCTTGGTCAGGCATCCCTACAGACACAATTGGCTGTTTCTGTGGGTGGGAAGCCGGATGTGGGTATGTGTCCTGGTCGCTGCTCTAGCACCTCCTCTGGTCGGTCAGGGTGCCTATTCGCGGGGGAGGGGGAACTGGGGGGAATAGCTTGATCCTCCCACGCGCTACGTCCCCCTGGTGAAACTCCTCACTGTCAGGTGAAAAGAAGCGGCTGGTGACTCCACATGTATCGGAGGAGGCATGTGGTTGTCTACAGCCCTCCCCAGGTCAGCAGAGAGGGTGGCGCAATAACTGGGACTCGGAAAATAGGGTAATTGGCCAAGTATAATTGGGGAGAAAAAGAGGGGGGAAAAAGCCAAAAAGAAAAAAAAATAGTTCAGCAAATAATAACACCCATTTATACAGAGATTTTTATATTCTATATTTCAAAGTCTCTGAAATGTCACTATCTTACTCACAGACATCTATCTGTCTTTCTACTTCCCTCAATTCTTTTACACTTCCCCCAAACGGCAGCCTTTCTGGCCTGTGGGAAAACATATTTTAGCTTTCAAAGCACTGGCATGGAAAAAAAAAACACTTGGCCTTCACTAAAGTTTTCTTAATAAAAAAAGCAGGTACATTTTTACGAACAGGCTCAGCTAAGAAAAAAAAGAAAAAAATCACTATTTTCTGCTATAAAAAAAAGCCTTTATGGAGAGTAATGATGTGAAACCATTAAATGACCCCAACAATCCCACTGAACTAACCCTGTTGTTTGAGAAATTATCAAACACAGCTTGAGCTCCGCTGAGTACCGAAAGTTCTATCTATGCATTTGTTAATCGTTATTTTATTTCTTTGCACAGCAGCGCACACACATAAGGTACCTGCTCATGGCGCATCCAATCATTTGCTTCTCAGCACCACACGTAAAGGAAGAGTTTGATAGATTGGAGTGAAACAGCAAGAGCCCTTGAGATCTGCTATTGCAGAAAGGGGATTTGCTGGGACTGGGCTTGATGGCAAGTCTGCTACTAAGGTAGAGGTATGGGTACGGGTAGATGAAGGGAGAGGAGAAGAGAATGACCTTGATGGAGTGGTGCAGCACAGCCTGTTCATCCATCTGCACTTTCTCATATGTGGTGCTCGACAGAGGCAGCAAAATTCTCTCCACTTCTCTGCAGTCAGCAGTTCCCAGGCTTATTGCTCATGCACAGACTTGAGCAACATTCATAATGACAACGCAGATGTAAACACAACAACAGGTGAGCCATTTACACTCATATGCAATCACAAATGATTGTAACCATCACAATATTCCATTAGCAGTGCATATAGGTTATTTAACACTGAACATCACCAGCACGGAGAGTCAGACACCCAACATATGGCAGAAATGGTAGAATGATAGGGCGTCCAGGTAGCGTAGTGGTCTATTCCGTTGCCTACCAAAAACGGGGATCGCCCGTTCGAATCCCCCGTGTTACCTCCGGCTTGGTCGGGTGTCCCTACAGACACAATTGGCCATGTCTGTGGGTGAGAAGCCAGATGTGGTTATGTGTCCTGGTCGCTGCACTAGCGCCTCCTCTGGTTGGTCAGGGCGCCTGTTTGGGGGGGGAGTGGGAACTGGGGGGAATAGCGTGATTCTCCCACGTGCTACGTCCGCCTGGCAAAATTCCTCAATGTCAGGTGAAAAGAAGCGGCTGGTGACTCCACATGTATCGGAGGAGGCATGTGGTAGTCTGCAGCCCTCCCCGGATAGGCAGAGGAGGTGGAGCAGTGACCGAAACAGCTCAGAAAAATAGGGTAATTGGCCAAGCACAATTGAGAGAAAAAGGGGGAAAGAAAAAAATGGTAGAAAGATGATGCCAAAAACTTCCAAATACCAAAATGTTAGGGTATCTAAGTTTTACCATATGTAAAACTTAGTAGTCTTGTACAACATGCAGACAGTTTTAAGTGAGGAGAATAACAACCTAATTTGGAGTCCTAAAATCTGCCTCAGACATACATATTCATGCAGAAGACATTCAAAAAGGAAAAGGCTCAGAGTAGATAATCACCCCAAAGCTCTTTTTGCCTTTCCTCGGGGAACCAAGGTCTCTCTCTGCGAGGACTGGCCTGCTGAAGCATGCTCACAACTTTCAGCATACTGACATTTTTTAAGACTTACAGCTCACCCAGGATTAATCTCTTCTACTTAACACCTGTCACCACTGATCTTCAATACTTGTCCGAGACGCATTAACTCCACCCAAATCACACCATAATATCGCTAACACCAACATGGTCCTGTTCTACTTAAGCTGTGCTTTTTATCAATTCTGTGATAATCAAAGTGATGGTTTTAAAAGTCTCTACTGAAATCAGTTTAATTGCAAATGTTCAATTTATTAAACCTCTGTGTATCATGGCTCATCCATGCAGTACTTACCCCACCTTCAAGGAGAAGCGTTTTTCAAGATACCCAAAGCGCTTCACATTGAAGGTGGGGTAAGTACTACATTGTGGATGACACAACTGGCAATTGTGACCCTGAGAGGCCACAGTGAGTCCAAAGTCACTTTCTGGGGCAGGGTTCAGTCTGGAGATTGTACAGAATCAATACAGCTGGCCATTGAGCTGCATGAGCACCCCGAGCACAAACTCCCTCAAAGTCTGGGGCTTGCAGTGACCCTTGATCCAACTGGGCCATCCGGGTAGTGTAAGGGTTAAATTAAAATCCCATTTTAATTTATGATATTGACAGAAGAAGAGAATCTTCTTTCGGCTTGTTCCCCTTTTCTGAGGGGTCGCCACAGGGGATTGGTGCCCTCCATATCTTTCTATCTGATGCATCCCTCTCCCGCAGTCTGACCCTCCATGTCCTCCTCTATCTGGTCTCTCCATCTTTTCCTTGTTCTTTTTCTTTTTCCAGGCATTTCCACGTCCAATACTTTCTTTCCCTTACAGTTTATGTCTCCTTTCTGTATCGTCCAAACCATCTCAAGATGCTTCGGACACGTACAAAGAGGAGAGATTACATCTATTATCTAATTGGGCCTGGTACGGTATCTTATTTGCAGTATTGCATTGCATTTAACTCTGCATTAAAGTGGAGACAGATATCAGCTCAGAATTCAATACAGTTCGAAACACTTCCACAGTGACTAATGGCAAACTAAAATGTCAACTGGGCTGACTTGTACACCATTTGTTATCTACTGCAGACAACTCTAATTTCTCTACCTCATTAAAGTTTGGGTCTAGTGAACAGGCTTTTTTTTTCCTGCAATTGGTACTTTTTAATGCCAATTTGGGGTAAGAATTATATGCTGGGGTCATGGATATATTAGTAATGTACATCTTCCATTCTGGCCTCATAAGCAAAATCGCTCCTGCTTACATCATAAAGTTGGTTGGATTACAATTGGCTGAATTTTTAGATGTAGTATTACTGTGGAGATGAATTGATAGGGATGCTGTAACGTATCTTGCTGGATACTGCTAGAATCAGCCCGTCCTAACATGATGCAATGTGAGCAAGTGATTTTTAATCAATTTCAGTACTATCAATTAATCTGTCCTAACCAGCTCCATTTGATGGTGAACAGGGCAAGCACCATTTCGCTTTGCTGTGAGTTGCCTTGCTTTGACTCCATTTGAGCAAAGTTTCAGACTTGTTCCAATGGAAATGACAGGGGAAACAAAGTTAATGGCCACTATGCAAGGTTGGTTCCCGTTTTAGTGAATCTGCCACATTATCGGATCCTGTCTAGACACTGCTTGGCGATTTCACTTATCATTTGCTTGCTTGCGTTGTTAGGAACTGGTATTAGCTGCAGTAACTACAAACAGTATGACAGTTTATGGCACTAGCCAGCCAACTAGTAGATACATAGACTACAACTGTTGTAAATTATGCCTACTTACCATTCATTAACATCCTGCAATCCTCGAGGCTGAAAAACTTCCGGTTTGTATATTTTTGTCCAATTCTTGTTCCTTTTGAGCTGCCTGAAAAGCTTCCGTATTTTGGAAAACCCAAACTAATAGACCGAAGCTAACACATAAGTGTGTGTCATGTAAACATGTTTTTATATTACCTGTCAATCAAAATTTGAATGGAGGGGCTTACTGTGGATGTGTCCACTGCTCATATGGGTTTTTTTGGCACTTCCATGTGTTTATTGTAACGAATTCTTGCTGAAATTCAGCCAAAGTAGATGAATTGCCACTGGGAAACATCACTGCATCAGTGTTTATCATATTCTAAACCGCGACACCAGCCCTTTAAAGTGAGACATATAGGCTCAACTCTACATTAGCAGGCAAGTCACTAATTCTTTTGTGGAGTAGTGTCTTGAAAGTAAACTCCTCTATAGAGTAGTGCAATTTAACCATCTCACATTATCTTGCACAAATCACAACCCATGTGATACCCTCTGATGGGTGATGTTTTTGAACATATATAAAAATTACATTTGCACAAATATTTGGACCTTCTGTACATCCATCCATCCGTTATTCGAACCGCTTACACACACACACACACACACACACACACATTCATACCTAGGGACAATCTAGTAATGCCGATTCAGCTGACCTACATGTCTTTGGACTGTGGAAGGAAACTGGAGCACCCAGAGGAAATCCATACAGACACGGGGAGAACATGCAAACTCCACACAGAGGATGACCCAGGATGACCCCCAAGTTGGACTACCCCGGGACTTGAACCCAGGACCTTCTTACTGTGATGACCACGCCAACCACTGCGCTACCCTTTCTGTACGTTGGTTTAAATAAATAAATAAAAATCTTCCATGTATTTTGTTTTAATATGAAAAGATGGGGTGCAGCAATGTAACTTTTTTACTAACTGCATTTAGCCATGATTTTCCTTTACTAATACTGTTCCATAACTATATGCAGAAACCATTGTCATTCAATACACTATATTATTTTCCTGTGGTACGTAAAAATCGAAAGGATAAAAAAATAAAATCAAAACCCATGAGTCAACTGACAAACGATGACTGTCTTAACCCCAAAATACTTTATTCCTGTAGGGAGCTTGGAGTGATATCCAGGCAAGAGACTATTGTGGAGCTGCGAAGAAGGGCTGAAGTGAGTGTTGATGATGGAGGACCATTGACTGCAGCAAAGGACTGCCGGGTCACCCTCTAGCTTGCCATCTCTAGCAAATATGATAAAGACTTACTGAGTCTCTGGGGCCAAGGTTGTGCCTCCTACCTCAAAAGGAGGAAAACTTAATGTGCAAGCCTAATCTAGTGTGGATGTTGCTGAAAGCATCCAGAGGGCTAGAGAGGGGGAGTACGAGAGCCATTTTTGTTCAGGGAGGATGAGAAAACTCTGGAGTCTCCTGGTGCTGCGATTTTTCAGGGAGTTCTCCAGGCATTATAAAGATGGGGATTAAAACAATTAAACAAGATTTTCTTTCTCGGCAGCGAGCAAAAAGAGTGGGTGGCTCTTGTGATTGTGAATGCAAAATGGCTGCCCTGAGACTTTTCCTTACAATGGCTTCATACATTCAGCCCATTATTTATCAAACTAGATGGAAAATGAGTCATTGTTCATAAATCTGAGGCCACTGGAAGCTCACAATACTGTACTTCATAAGACATGCGCCGCAACAGTATTGTTAAATTCATGGTTCAAAGAAAAACCAAATACAATCAAAAGAATTACATGCCATCATCCAGGTTAACCAGAAAAACAAACAAACAAACAAATAAACACTCCTACACAATTTAATGTTTCCCCTACACTGACAATGGACCATCTCCAGAAAGTTATGTTTTAAGAGAATGCAATCTCAAAGGAGATCAAAGGAATGACATCATGAAAGTTTGGTTGTTTTTTTTATAATAGATGCCAACGTCATGTAAATACATATGTAAATCCTTAAAAACCAGGTATTACTGACAGATTTATTTACATTCAGAATGCCCCACAAAACAATGACATTATATTTAATTTTACTATGTATGTCTGTTGTTTACTTTTTTTTTCTACAAAAGTAAACCATTTCACATTTAAAAAAGGCCAACATTTTAAATTTGTCATGCTGTCAGTCTTGCATTAGATTCCAAGTCAATCATTCAGTTTGATAGTGGAAACAAGGAAATAATAACCAGATTTGGCAAAAAATATGTTAAGGGGGCCATTTTCAGTCCAAAAATCAGCCAGGTGTAGATAGGAAAGTCAACGTGGATTTCAAAACAAAGCAAGTAGCACTGTGTTAACCATACTGTTGCTGGCTGAGGGTCAGAGCAGGAAGACCACACTGATGGATGGGGGAGCTACAGCAATGGTTAAACATGTGGCAAATGGCAAAGTTTTTCCTGATCCTGATGTCCACATCAACCAAACAGCAATAGTCATGTCATTATCCACTTGCAGTGATTTCTGTCAATTATAGAATTACAATTGTAATACAATGGTAGTGTAAAAATAATTTGATTTCGGATTAATTAAAACAAGAAAAACCTTGCAACTTGTTCCTATTGAAGTGTTTAGTAAATCAAACTGACGATGGGCTACAAAGACTTATAGCATTTTAGAAATAAGCACCACAGATCTATCACCATGGAATAATTTTTTTAACTCTTAAAATGACTTTTTTGTGTACTAAAAATTCTCTGTGGAGATTACTTTTTTTAACTTGGTTTGAAATTTTATTTTTGGATGCTCCTTTTCTTAGAGTCAAGTTATAACAAACTAAGAATAAGAAAAATGCAACGACTTAAACGACTTAAACAAAAGAAACAAAGCATGCCCTTCCTCACTGGCAAAGCAACAACCTGGGACAGGAAGACAAACCTGCTTTCTCAATAGCTAATACAGAACATTTTTTAATCAACTTGTGCCTAGTCAACTGAGGCCAGTCTCTGCTGTTCAAAGGGGTTGGAAGTGGGGGTTTGGGCGGGGTGTACAGGGGTATTTAGCGAAGAGGAGTGATGTGGTGGGGGATGTCTGGGGGTGGATTAGGGCTATGGAGTATGGAGACATAAGCTGTCTCAGTTGTACCTTTGAAGTGGACCAAAGTTGGCTACACTGCTACTGCGAGGGCCACTGAGCAAAGGGTAGCAGCGTTATGCCCCCCCACCCCCACCCCCAGCAACAATCTCCACTGATTGAAAGAGGACCTGAACCAGCAAATACATGTTAGGCTTAGAAGTAGTCTGTGGAGAATGCCACAATAAAACGGGTCAAAGCTATTTTAACGTTATATTTAATAATTAAAACAAAAACATTGCAACACAGTGTAGTCTGATAAAATCTGTCAATGAAGCTTAAGATAGCTTTTCAACTCAATTTTCACAATGAGTCAATGTAAAACCATAAGACAGTAGAAGGTAACATCAGGGTTACTAAAGCAGGCGCATTGAGCTGGGAGGTCAATGGTTTTAAACTATGGCCTCTTTCATCTGCCACTAAGGTACCCTTGGGGAAGGCTGTTGACCTACCCTGAGCTCCACCCTTTAGTTACTCTTGCTATCTTGTCCATTTTACCATCCTCCAATATAATAATATTCATAACACTTAGCAAGATACCACAAGCTATAATTAAGTTTCAAGAAGTCAGGAAAGTAATCTTCGAGAAGCCAACAGCAAGGCCTTCAGTTTGTCACTGAAAGGCACTTACAAGATGTAAAAATATACAATATGATCGTTAACAACAGCAAAACCATGAGAAAAAACTGAGGCCAAGTCACTCCATATGCAACCAAAAAAAAAAGAAAAAGGAAAAGCCCCATCAATTGTCAGTTGAGTTTAATAATTGCCAGCATAAATGTTTCTCATGCACAGTCTTAGTTTGGCTCAAAAAGACCAGAGAATAAAGACAAGAAAAACCGAGAGCAAAGTTCATAATTTACTCCATAATTAAATAATTGTGATGCTCAAAAAGTGCTACAAACATGTTTTTCAAGTTTAATAATTTCTCATTGCTAATTTGGTATTGAAAAGCTGATTTTCGTTTTGGAGATGCTCTCTGCTCTATATCTAGTCCACAAACTAATATAGCTATGTTTGTGGACTGTGCTATGTTAAGTACCAGCACAGGCTGCAACGGGGATCTAGTCCTAGCACACCAGACATAAAGTAGGCTACTTGAGTTGTAGCTCTAGCTAGGTTTATTTTTACCAATTAGTCAAACATTTAGTCACTTATTTTTTCTACAATCTGTCACAACTGCTGAGGGCCAACAAGCCTCATGATGCTTGGCTGTAATAGTTATTACCATTCTGATCATACCGATTGTCTCCTCTACTCCACTGACATTAACTGCCGACTATGTCTTACCCTTCCATGTTTCAAAATATATTGCAGCTACTGTCAGAATAGTTCATACATTGTGGGCCTAATGCATAAACATACTTTAACCATTTTGGATTTACTGTGTCCTTAATTACAAGGACAGCCACACAGTGCTCAGAAAAGTTGACTAAAGTTAACGTGGCTCACAGCAGTTGCTCGGCAGTGATTTGAGCACTGGGTAAAAGGGGCGGAGCTTAGGTGTGGTCATTGGCCTGCTCCTGCCCTAGTGGAGCTCGTCAGTGACTAAACAGCATGATGTTTTGGTTGTAAAGGGAAGCTCTGAGGTATGAAGATGTGTAATTGAATGTGAAGCTGAAAAAGCTTCACATACAATTACACCTTTTTCAGCAATGTGATTGCTGAAAAAGGTTCACTTGGAAAACCTTCCCTATACAAAAAAAAAGTTAAAAAATAAGAACATAATGACAATACAACACTTAAACTGTAAGAGCTTGATGAGTCAGGGTCAAATCAGCAGAGAAATGTTTTCCATTTGACCAATATCAAAACTGGGGGGACAATAAGCTCAGGTTTAGCCGCTCTCACAACTCTTGGCTGCTCAACACTTGCTGTCTTTCCTGGGTGACAAACAGCCCCTAAAGCCAAGGACTCAGGAAAACTATTGTGCGCTGGAGTGGTAGAATGAGGTAGTCACCCAAGCACACCAAGTCAGGACATTGGAGTCACTTCAAGACTTTGAATGCTGGGGCCAAAATTTATGTGTCAGTTGACAAAGGATAATGGGAATTACTAGGGATTTAAATGTTTAATATTTCTCCTAACAGAATTTAACTGACCTTAGAATTATGTTAAAATACTGCAATTTCAATTCACCGGTGCTAAATATTTGATGGTTGATGATTATCATTTCAAAGGAGACAGGAAACCATCAAACACCCTAGTTAAAAAGAAATACTTGTGAATTTATACCTTCTTCTTCAATCACAACAACATAGGCATACTGAAACACATTGCAGTTAATTAATAGTAGACCAATTTCATCACTTGAAGTCTATTTCCCATTAGATCAAAGACAAAAGGCCTATCCTCTTGTGGCATTCACAAATGTGTGTTTTCACCAGAAAACAGTGTTAGTAATGTGATCTACAGCCAAATGACTGCAACCCCAAACCATGCATCTTGCTTGTTTCAGTTGTTCTTAGCTCAGAGGTTATGGAAAAACGGTTGATATAACAGGTTTGATACGAACACACCGTTTTGCAGACCTTTATCGTGATGACTGACGGAAAGGTAAGTTTGACCATTTGCGAGAAAGTTGTGAGCGCTTCTGTGCTTCTGTAAAACTGTTCTAATTCCACTAAGGTGCCATGCCGGAAGAGTGATGTGTACCATATACTCAATGCTGAGAAACTCCACTGGTGTCAATGTTCAATCCAGAAGGGACAGAACCACACAAGCCAAAATCAAAATCCACAGACAAGATGGCAAAAAGTGACTGGGAAGGCAAATTAGACCACCGGTGTCTAAGATAAGTACTTTATAAATCCCCATGGGAAAATTCATCCTCTGCATTTAACCCATCCCAACACACTGTAGCTAGGCAGCCGGTGGGCAGCCACTGTGCAGCGCCTGGGAGCTAACTCCAGTTCTTCTTACCATGCCTCAGTCAGAGGCACAGACAGGAGTATTAACCTATGCATGCCTTTTGATGGTGGGAGGAAACCCACGTAGAAACAGGGAGAACATGCAAACTCCACACAAAAAGAACCTGGGATGGCCTGGGGTTCAAACCCAGGATCTTTAATACAGCAAATTATGTAAAAAAAAAATTTTTTTTTAAAAAGACTGATGTAATTTGATTTTTTTCCCCCCAATTGCTTTGTCTTACCACTTGCAGCGCCTATGTAACATCATAATAGAGTATTTACTCAAGCAAGCTGGGGGATTTCTCTGGGTGGGTAAAAAAAGTTTCAATGGAAACATTCATGAAATTATCCATGAAGGAATTCTGCTTAATAACCGACTTTCAGAGACAGATATCTTCGTTATATTAGCTCTTTATTTTCAATCATTAGCATGAATACTTAATTTATATCATAATTACCTTCCTAGCTGTATTTTTTTACTATTTGCTTACATGTCCTTTAACCAAACGGATGACCCATCAAAGCTCCTTCTACGCCAGTGGTAACAAGCTATAGTGTCACAGCAATCCCAATGTCCTGACTAAGTTGTGTGCTTCAGAGCTACTCAATGGAGGAAATGTCCAGCTAGGAGCCAAAAGAGCGCAGCCTCTCTTCCATTAGCCTATTATTAGGCACCACAGGGAGAAGCTGGCTTAGCTGTACTGCCTGTGTTGAAGACAAAACCCCCCACATGAATTAACTCAGGCAGCTAAAGCACTGGGAAAGATTAACAGACACAAATAAGTCTGATAGATGGTGGGCTGACAATTGGAATAACTTTGTATGGGACTACAAGCATCCTGGTGAGGGGCATTCAAAACCATTTAGGCTATGCAGCATAGGTTATGTATCTTGGAACCTTCAACTTACAAGCCAACATATATGTAGGACTACCTATACACCGATCAGCCAAAACATTAAAACCACCTGCCTAACATTGTTTAGGTGTCCCTTGTGCCACCAAAACAGCTCTGACCTGTCGAGGCATGGACTCCACAAGACCTCCTGGAGGTGTCCTGTGGTATCTGGCACCAAAAAATCAGCAGCAGACCCTTTAAGTTCTGTAAGTTGCAAGGTGGGGCATCAATTTATCAGACTCATTTTTCCAGCACATCCCACAGATGCTCGATCAGATTGAGAGCTGGGGAATGCGGAGGCCAAGGAAACACTTTGAACTCTTTGTAATGTTCCTCAAACCATTCCTGAAGAACTTTTGCAGTGTTTTTGCTACTCCCAATCCAGAAGAGAGCTCTCTCACTATCTCTCTCTCGGGGGGCCTGTCATATGTGTGAGCTGAGGGGCGGGGCCAGCTCTCTCTCTCGCTCAGACACACATGTGCATATGCGTGCGCACACACACTCGCACATGCACACAAACAGCCTGCTCTTAATGACAATGGGAGAGAGAACATAACGGTCAAAAGTCTGGTTATACTTCACTAGAGTCCATGCTGACAATACTCATTGCCACAAGTGCAACAAGTCTTTTGCATGTAAGGGCGGAGACACAAGCAGTCTTTCGAAAAATCTAGAGAAAGTGCACCAAATACGGGCAGAGAAATGCAGTTTTTGACCACCTAGCTCGTAGTTCATCTTTCGTTGCCCCAACCACCTCAGGTAGTATGTGATGTATGCTAGCAGCCTAGAGCCAACACGAGTTAACTAAATCATACAAACATGGGTTGATGATTAAAAGCAACACTCTGTCCAGATATGAGAAAATAAACCAATGTTAATTTTGTTCTTAATTCGTTTTGTTTTTTCTCTTAAAAAAATTAAAAATTAAAAAAAAACTATAAGAGTAGCGTTACAGTACCGGCTTGATGAGCAGTGTCGGTAATAGTAGTACTGTTAAAATCTTAACGATGCCCATCCCTAGCCAGCATTAGCAATTTCCGCAATTTGAGCTACAGTAGCTTTTCTGTGGGATCAGACCAGACAGGCTAGCCTTTGCTCCCCACACACATCAAGGAGCCTTGGGTGCCCATGAATCTGTCGCCAGTTGTCCTTCCTTGGACTACTTTTGGTAGTACCGACCACTTCATACCAGGAACACCCCAAAAGACCTGCTGTTTTGGAGATGCTGATCCAGTCATCTAACCCAGTTTTTTCCCAACCCAGTCCTCAAGAAACCCCTATCCTGCAGATTTTCTTTGCAACCCCAAATAGGTACGTGTTTGTAGTTATTCAACCAATCAGCAATGAATTATGTCATATGTTGCACACCTTGCATAATTAAGTGTTGTGAGATGATTGGTTGACTAAGTAAAAGAAGGGCTACCTATGCATGGTTACAATGAAAATCTGCAGGATAGGGGTTCCTTGAGGACTGGGTTGGGAAACGCTGATCTAACCATTACAATTTTGCCCTTGTCAAAGCTGTCACTCAGATCCTTACACTTGTCCATTATTCCTGCTTCCAACACATCAACTTCAACAACTGACTGTTCACTTGCTGCCTAATATATCCCACCCCTTGACAGCTGCCACTGTAACAAGATAAAACATGTTATTCACTTACCTGTCAGTGGTTTTAAAGTTTTGGCTGATTGGTGTATGTATATGTATGAAGTCCTCTCTGTTCTACTTAAGTCTATTCTATGGTCTGAACTAGGGATGTTCCGTAGGACTATTTTCCTGACGTTTAAACGGAAGTTTAACCTTAGACTATACAACTACTCTAAAAGTAACAAAACACCCAGAAAACAGTCAAAATTGAGCAAAATGTAATCTATAAGGTTAAACATTGTCCAAAAAAATATTGCATATACGAGCAGGCATAATTTTGGAAAGTGTCGCGCCTTCCTGCACCACCACACAAGTGGATCGATTTAGATAGATACAGAATAATGGAGCAAAAGAGACAGAACAGGCCTCAGAGACAAAAATGATCACCTGTGAGCAGAATATGAGAGGAGGGATGGAAAAGGAGAAAAAGACAGGAGCACTAATGAGCGTGTAACATAGCCACATATTCATAACAAAATCCAGTCTTTAAGTTTGTTTTCCTTCTCCCAATGTTTGTTGTATTTTTTTTTTCATCATTGGACCACTTTGTTGGCAGCGTTGTTTGTGGAAATCGGCTCATTTCAACAAAATGGCACAACTAACTAGGGTTCTTTCATAACAAGAATTATGATAGGACAATGTTACTAGTAGTATATGCGGCTACCCCAAGATCATGATTGTGCTACAGTGATACTAAATAACGCACAGCTCTCGACCAATCAGATCGCTTGGAATTACAACATGATTTTTCTACAATGAGGGGGAGAAGGGGGCGGGATAGTTCCACGTGAGGATTTGTGGGAGGGCAAATTACACTACAGCACTGATATTATTGTGAGGCTGTGAGCAGTCAGTGTCAATCAATGCACTAGGGAAAATAGGGACCACAAATGTAAAAAAAAACAAAGTCACTTGTCAGATTTTCCTAACAATTAACTATATTTTTTAAAACAAGCTCAAAACACCTGCAAGCTGTGATTTTCTTAAGCAACTTCAAAAAAGAAGAAGCCCAAAGTTGCGTATTAAATGCATTTGGCAACTCTAGTGAACAAGCTGATGTGTTTTGTTTTTTTCCCTAGATCTTTTTTTTTAATCTGTTGTTAACATTAATAACACATGCTTGTTTTTTTTATAAAGCAACTTTTGACTAGGAAGAAATGACATTTCAGTGCAAATTATGTCAGTATGTAAAGTCTAACTGACTAGTATTTCTGATGCCGACTAGCGCAGGTACCAATGTTTAATCAACTAGTCAACTAATAATAGCGCACATCCCTAGTCTGAACGCGTCCTCCCTGGCACATCCCTAGTCTGAACGCGTCCTCCCTGGCCATCATACAATTCCTTAAATACCTTTGAATGTAATTAGTCCATTGAAATATAATATGGATTTTAATTAGAACACATGCAGAATCCTGAATGCTTTAACTTGAGTTAATTAAAGGAGGGAAAGTTTTGCATCTACAAAAGTTTTTTCATAAAGCAATAGTGCATGCGATAGTGTTTTATTGTAGAAAAGCACTTTGGAATTTGATGGGCCTGGTGTCATTGCAGTCTAGCTGTATGTGTTGATGCCATTTCACAGTAACACTGACTCGTCTTACAAGATAAGGCTTTTACCATGGATACAACACACATATGATCACTTTTTTAAACATACAATATGTTCACCATTAGAAAAGCTCACTGAGCTTTCAACCTAAACAGAAAACAATTGCTTTGTCAGAATTTGCCTTCGTCTTAAATTCTTGACAGGAGCACCGATGACTGCCCGATATGCTTAAGAAGTCATTATATAACTGGTTATAACTGCTAATGTGGAGAAGGTCTATTACACATTTCTTGGATTCATGATAAACTCTGCCAACAAAATCAATTAAGGACAGAAAGATTACATAATTCTCAACGGTGGAAAAATAAATGCCATAAAAAATTTCTTCAGAACAAGCTTAGGAGAATAGGGAAGTGGGCAGACAAAACTCGGAGAAAAAGGAGAGAAAACTAAAAAGAAAAGTCTTCGCAACATGCCTTTGCATGCATAATGAAAGGCCACAATGCAAAAGTCAACAAGTTTCGGAGATGGAAGGAAAAGATGAAAGGTAATTTAAAGAGGATTTTCTCATCAACTTCAGCAAGTGAATGAGCACCAGTATTAGGGCAGCCATCTGCTTGCCTGGCCACAGATGATCCACCTCTGATAATCCCCTTTCTGTCACCTGATCATTCCAACATAGATCTCCAATGAACCACACAAAGCCAGGACAAAGCCAAATAACTCACACAAATCCACTTGCTACTCCAACATCTACAAGCACAAGGAACAAGGCTAGTTTACATGCTCAGAGAAAATGTTTTCCTAGATTGCAAGCAAAATACAGTAATTTCTTTAGCTGTTGGCCTATAAACTTCAAAACCTCAAAGCTGAAGCGGAGGGTTTTTTTTTTTTTTTTTTACTTTTAACTTGTAAACTCGTTTTCAAAGACACAGTAGAGCAATGAAAGGGAGGAAAATCTAAAATCTTTGAATGTCTATTGCTTAAAAACTTGGCAAGATTGTCTTTTTTTGGTTGCAGGACGAAAACAGATGAAAAGTCCCATACGTGTCAAACAAGAATCAGACTCATACTAAACTAGCCCTTAAAGCCTTATGAAGTCTACACATATGTTCTTTGTATGAATCTGGTCAGCAAACTAGAAATAAATGTTAAACTTGATTCCCAAATTTGATGAAGAAAAGCACCTTCAAGCAAAACAGGCAGTTGGTCACCAATTTACCAGTGGTGATGGGCCAAGAAAATGATGCGACACTGTAGATTACTAGAACCAGAGGAAGCCAATGAGACTTAAACGTTACTGCTGCTTTTCTGCAAAACCATAAATAAACAAGTTAAATTTTGAATAGATTCGAACCAGTTTCAGAGATCTCCAGCAATTTTCTTTTTAGTGGTATACAGTGCATCCGGAAAGTGTTCACACCCCTTCACTTTCCCCACATTTTGTTATGTTACGGCCTTATTCCAAAATGGATTAAATTCCTTTTTTTCTCATCAATCTACACCCAATACCCCATAATGACCAAGTGAAAAGGTTTTGTAGAAATTTTTGCACATTTATTAAAAATAAAAAACTGAAATATTGCATGCACATAAGTATTCACACCCTTTGCTATGACACTCAAAATTGAGCTCAGGTTCATCCTGTTTCCACTGATCATCCTTCAGATGTTTCTACATCTTGACAGGAGTCCACCTGTAGTAAATTCAATTGATCGGACATGATTTGGAAAGGCACACACCTGTCTATATAAGGTCCCGTTGACAGTGCATGTCAGAGCAGAAACCAAGCCATGAAGTCAAAGGAATTGTCTGTGGACGTCGGAGACAGGATTGTATCGAGGCACAGATCTGGGAAAGAGTGAAAAAAAATTCTACAGTTTTGAAGGTCCCGAAGAGCACAGTGGTCTCCATCATTCGTAAATGGAAGAAGTTTGGATCCACCAGGACTCTTCCTAGAGCTGGCTGCCCAGCCAAACTGAGCAATCGGGGGAGAAGGGCCTTGGTCAGGGAGGTGACCAAGAAGCCGATGATCACTCCGACAGATCTCCAGCGTTCCTCTGTGGAGATGGGAGAACCTTCCAGAAGGACAACCATCTCTGCAGCACTCCACCAATCAGGCCTTTATGGTACAGTGGCCAGATGGAAGCCTCTGCTCAGTAAAAGGCACATGACAGCCCGCTTGGAGTTTGCCAGAAAGCACCTAAAAGACTCTCAGACCATGTGAAACAAGATTCTCTGGTCTGATGAAACCAAGGTTGAACTCTTTGGCCTGAATGCCAAACGTCACGTCTGGAGGAAACCAGGCACCTCTCATCACCTTGTTAATACCATCCCTACAGTGAAGCATGGTGGTGGCAGCAGCATCATGCTGTGGGGATGTTTTTCAGCGGCAGGAACTGGGAGACTAGTCAGGATCGAGGGAAAGATGAATGGAGCAAAGTACGGAGAGATCCTTGATGTAAACCTGCTCCAGAGCGCTCAGTACCTCAGACTCGCCACTGGGGCGAAAGGTAAACCTTTCGCCCCAGTGGCTTCGGGACAAGTCTGTGAATGTTCTTGAGTAGCTCAGCCAGAGCCCAGACTTGAACCCCATTGAACATCTCTGGAAAAACCTGAAAATAGCTGTGCGGCGACGCTCCCCATCTAACCTTACAGAGCTCGAGAGGATCTGCAGAGAAGAACGGGAGAAATACCCCAAATATAGGTGTGCCAAGCTTGTAGCTTCATACCCAAGAAGACTTGAGGCTGTAATCACTGCCAAGGGTGCCTCAACCAAGTACTGAGTAAAGGGTGTGAATACTTATGTACATGCAATATTTCAGTTTTTTATTTTTAATAAATTTGCAAAAATTTCTACAAAACCTTTTTCACTTTGTCATTATGGGGTATTGTATGTAGATTGAGGAGAAAAAAAAGGAATTTAATCCATTTTGGAATAAGGCTGTAACATAACAAAATGTGGGGAAAGTGAAGGGGTGTGAATACTTTCCGGATGCACTGTATAAGCTGACTGGAACAGGGACACCCATTACCCCATGTTCTCCACTCAAAATAAACACATTCTTGGAAGTTATAGGCTAAATCCAAATGTCCAGACTTCCCCAGGCTGTAGATGAACAACCTTAACAGTGGCATTCCCATCAAGTCCGGGGTAGCTAAGATTGCCCAATTCTTCAATTCATCAAGCGTGTAATGGGGCTCATGCAAACTTTCATAAGAATCTGCAATGGATGCAGACTTCACCACATTTTATAAGGGGGAATAACCAAAACTCATAGCAATGAGGATGTGACGAGATAAGAGACATCACGCAAGCAATTCCACAATAATAAATTTTAAAAAAAAGCATGGCGGGAAAAACAACCAAAGGGAGGTCTTCTAAGTAATGCACATGTGATAAAGTCTTTCCCAATCAAGCACTAAGTTTGTCAAGGATCAGAGGTCGGAAGAACACATGATATTTAAGGTCAAAATTTAAGTGTTTTGCTTTTTTTTTTTTTTTTTTGGTCAAAAGGAATGAGGTGATCCTAACTGTCAACAACAATGAACAAATCTTTGAAGCTGTCACTGTCACACAACAAAGGCCAAAAAAGTTCTAAAATGGTAGACCGTCTGTCCCCCGACATCATGGTTTATCCAAGTCCAAGATGCCTTACCCATCGTCTTTAACACTGAAAGACCAGCTGACTCTTCTGCCAGTCATAATTTTGCACAATGCTCAGCATTTGTCTGCTAAGGTATTATTGTGTCAAATTTAGGCTGATTTCATGCAGTCTGAGCTCAGCATTAGTCAGAGTTTCAGTGAATCATTTGAGCAACATTTGACCTAACCAAATGCACAAACTAACTGTCCCTCATATTTTATCTTTGTAATGTCCCCTGTTAAATCCTGTTTGCAACTTTATATTTACAAAGTGTAGAGCTTGCTGCTTAACATTTCCAAACACAAATTATGTGAGCTAGCGTGAAGACATCAATTGCTCAAGTGTGTAGATTAGACCAAAAGAAATAGTACCGAAATGCTGATCATCTTCAAATATTTTTCCAATGAAGCCAGATGCAAATTTTGGGTACACTTTGGATATTTTCACTTGAGCATCTGCTAAAATCACCCACCTCAGTGATAGATAGCCAGGCAACACTCAGATGCTCTGATCTTCAGTCAAAGCAAGGACATTCTTCCACTTCATTCACTTTGCCAAAATGTGCTGATTAAGGGCACTCATCAGAGAGGAGACTTTGAAATGGCTTTGGAAGGACACACATCAACACTAAATCAAAGCACAGAGACATAAAACGGCACTCTACCAAGTTCAGACCTATTTGCAGCTTTGCTTTCAGATATAACTGTAGTTAAGTTACTCACCTTGGGGAAAATAAAAACTCACATAAGGACTGACACACTTGGATATAGGCATGTATAAACCCCATATATATCCAACAACTATCCAACTTATTTGGCTGCTATAAAGCAGTCTGTCCTTGAATTATATGAGTTTGGGTAGTCTGATTAAAGATGAAAAAACTAATCTTTTCCTCAATTTTAAATATGAAGTAATTTTAAATATGAAGACTACAACCATGTTAGTTTGCAAGTTCACAGGATGAATAAGAGTGCCACATTCACCCAATTGTTCTGTGTGATATGTTTATTTCTGTTAGTGTGTAACTGTATTGTTTGTGATAATGTGTGGTGTCTATTGTTGTCCATGTATGTATTGTGCTGCAGAGTTTGTGTACCAAAAACAAATTCCACCGGCCTTGGTCATGTGGCTAATAAAACAATCTAAGATAATCTAATTCAATATTACAATTCAAGACTACATGGAAAAAATAAAAAGTTCACATAAGAAATGACACTTGGATATTGGCATGTATAAATCCCATTCAACATGGCTGCTATAAAGAAGTCTGTCCTTGAATGAAATGAGTTTGGATAGTCCATTTAAATATGGAAAAAAAATCAATTTTACATTTTATTTCAAATATGAAGACTAAAATCATGTTATTTTGCAGAATGCACAAGAGTACCACATTCAATATTACAATTCAAGACTACATGGAACTACAAAGAACCCACATGACACAAAGTAGGGATTAGGATGTTGTACTTAAGAGTATTTGATTCATGGTTGGCTGCAGAATTTAGTCTAGTACGGTATACGACTATGTTATGGTGTAGACATAAGAAGAATCCGGCACAGCCTGGGTAGATGAAATTCTCATTTCTGATCAGGTGAATAAGATAATTAAATACCAGTGGATGGTCAGAAAAGCTGTTGTTAGTGTTTTGGTTATGGTTACTGTCTTGGCAGGCGTACAATAGTGAATTATTTTACAAAGTACATGGTTCCTCAGTTTTTAAAAATATGTAGTTCTGATTTTATGAAAAATCCAAAAACATTTCATTACTTTAATTTAGTTTTTCCACCAGTTTTGTTGTGGCTGTTAATCAGATTAGCAACTGAGAATTGAAGCGTTGAAACGTCGGTATTGTGAAAGCACACAAAAAACAATACAGGCATTCAAATTGTATTATCAATAAATGTGCAAAGAAAAACATGTAACAGTTGGTATCCACAAATGCTCAAAATTGTGAAATCGGTATTAAAAATGGGGGGGGGGGGACGCCATAGCTTTCCTTCCAGTCCGATCATATTTACCAATTACAGAGACAATCCCCAATCTTCAAACAACGTAATACAGCTGCAACGAAGAATGATGCAACAAAAAGTAATTGAAGTCTTTCGAAATATCAGGCAGTGATATTCGCCAATTGTGCGTAAATTACAACGCATGTGTGGACGACACCGCCGGTTTGGACAGATGGGACGGGGCAGAGTAATGTATGACTATACGTGAAACGCTCTTTCGGACAAGGCAGTCTGTAGGGAGGCAGAACAGAGCAAAACAACTGCCCGATCTCCAGTCCGAGGGGAACTGCACAAGAACTCAGCCTCGTAGCTGGCCAAGAAAGTAAGTACTGTTTTTTGGCTGGCAACACATCAAGTAAACAGTACGGTCCACTCAAGAAAAAAAGTCGCGACAATGGTATCTAATTTTGGTACTATCCATCCATTACTACATCTGTGATACTACACAAAACTCAATACGACTTGAGATTGTCAACTATTCGGCTTGCCATCTGGCCAACCAACAGTTCTGTTTTACCAGGCAGATATAAGATTAGCATGCAAGCTAACAGCAGTGTCATTTCAAGCCAGTCTATCTTAAGCTTTGAAGTTCCTTCATGGGCATTTTAATTTCGCGCAATTGCAAGCCCGCTGTCGAATAAATACTGAAAGGCTTAAAAGTGCACTGGGGGCACATCTGACAAGGTAAAGAAAGTGGCAATAGGTGATGTCTTGTAAGTATTGCTTTGGAAGGGAATCCAACTGTAAAAAAAAAAACATCAGCTAGCATTATATGAGCGACTAGACAGAGGGAGGGAGGGAGGTAACAAGCTCAAACATACCCGTGGCTACATTACCTCGCAAATTACGACTCCGCGTAGACACGCACACAATGTCCGGGGACGGAAACCAAGCTTGCTTTGGGCCGGTTGGGTTTCAAGGCTGTTACTTTATCTCACGGCACTTGATCCAGCAGCGGACTGCTCTCACTGTCCTTGTGCCACAACAGTGAGTGAACACAAACGAGAATCCACCTCTCACTGAGAGGGGTCCCTATCATCGCGAGATGACGCGAGAGGGTGGTGATAACCACGGACCAATAAAATGACAAGTTTAAGAATATAACGTCCAATGAAAACCAAACTTTTATCTCGTCCATACCTGATAGAAAACAGTAGAGGACGCCCATGTGCATTGTCCGGAAAAAGTAGAAATGCGTTTGACATTTAAGGATGTGAGGTTGCATTTTCTCATTTTCTCAGTGCATAAATCGTAACTGTACTATGGTTGTACTACCTTGCAGAAAAAAGTGAGCGCATCGTTTTTGTGTGTGTGTGTTTTTTTTGACAGCTCCTCATCTGCCAAGAGTCATATAACATGGGCAAGAAATACCGTATTTGTGGTTTTGTGGGCTCCATTTATACAAGATAATGTGTGATTTCTAAACGTGAAATATCTACATGTTTATCTGGTTTAGGTATCAAATGTATGATCATATAATTTTTGTTTCCGATAGCAGATGACGAACACTCAATTCTCTTTCTTTCTTGGTGTTTAATAAAGCTAATGAATTAGGCTCTTAATAGATTGGCGTCTCTTTCAGTAAAACAGCTATTTTATCTCTTTTGGTGGCATAAGGTTGAATTACTTTAGATGTAACAAATAAAATTAATATAAAACTATTCATTTATAAATGATAAAACCACACCTGAGAATGGCTAATTGAATTATATTCTGGAATATAGCTATATATTTTACTTAGATTCAATTCTTTTGTAGTTATTAAGGGACCAGGAGCTTATATAATTTCATGTACAGTGTCTCACTTCTCTCACCCCCATGCATAATACATTTTGCTCCTATCAGCCTCGCTCATTTCACTTCTATTTGAAAGGGCTCCCAACCTGCCACATAAAACTTGCACTTCAACACAGCAAGCAGATGTCAAATCTCCACTGGTGTTGGATGAAGTTTGTGCATGATGCCAGTTAATATTAAATGTAGCTATGACAAGAGATTAGGGTGGGGGTTGATGTTCAAGAGTAATGAAATGAAAGTATGGCTGGAGAAAGTGGGGGTACTGGTGGTTGTTAGTTGATGGCAAAAAAATTAGAACCTAATAGAGTCAATTTGCCCCTGTAGAAGAAGAAAGTTAGTGTATCTTAAATAATTATATCAAAAATAACATGAAAGAAAATTAAATGGTAAAAATTACATTGCCTATTTTGCTGCTTTGACCGATTAGAAAATTCACAGACATTCATCTTCCAATTTGCCTTGTTTTTTCTGGTTGATATTTAAATTTGTATACAGTCATGCCATAATCTGATCTGCAAGAATCCACCAATGATTTTTATCCCCTCTGATACTGGGATTTTTTTAATTTTTTTATTTTTGTGATTCTGATGTAATTTGATGCAATTTGATTAGATTCAGTTAAATTCGATAACAAATGTTCAGAAGCAGCAAAAAAAGGAAAATAGGACTGATAAAAATAAAACATTGATGAGCACAACTCTAGGTGTGTTAAATAAGGTAAGATGTGATGAGCATAAAACTAGCTATATATAGTAAAGTCAGACTTTCATTGTATATAGATAAACTTAACTGCCAACAACATATTTTGATATATTATTTTTGATCAATTCTTTCCACCTGCCCTGGGATGACTTCCCTTGACATGGGCTTTCAGCACATTTGATTTTTACAATCCACGTGCTTTTTTGTACTGTCAACATTCCGTTGTTAAAAAAAGTGAAGAACAATCTGCCTGGTTGTTGACTCAACGTGTCTACTGTTTCTAACATGGTTTTGTCTTAAGGCTAAGTTCATACCAATGTTGACACCTTAGTTGCAGCTGGGCAGACAAAAAAGGAGAGGGTTTTAATACACATCTCAGAAGCATAACTAAATGCACTGGAAGTGATAACTGACATGGTCATTTAATGCTTAATTTAACGCTTCTGTGGTTCATTGTGAGAGGAATGTTGAGGCAGCAGCACAGGCACTTGCATTTCTTCCCCACAATGAATAACAATGCTGATATTCTCTGGTGGAAAATCTGGCCTCTTGTCTGCTTCTGACAAAAGATTCACTAGAGCCTAGACAGTCCATAACAGGCTGGAACAAGCTAGTGTATATAATTTGTGTGTTTTGTCCAGACATATGACCAATATCATATGAGCTATATTACCTGTTTAGTATGCAGTTTGCTTGTTCCTTTTGACGGGTCTGTTTCCTAAGGGTAAATATAAGGTAACATAGGTTGTGTTATTTAAAAATATATATATATATATATGTATATATATATACATACACACACCATCAAGTTTTTTCCTTTGTTGATACTCAAAAATTGACAAATTGACTTTTTGGAAAAGTACATATCAAAGTGGTTCAATGCACCACTTAAGAGTATGTTGTGCTGCTAAAAAAGATGTGTCTCTCGTTGAGTCTGTTTCTCTCTTTAAAAAAAAAGCATTCCCTGTCAGCAGTTAAGTGTGGTCTATACATATGTCACCTGAAAAAAAAAATATATTTATGACTAGCCCTGTATTACCTGGTAAGTACAAGAGATAATTTTTGACACAACGTTTGAGAAACAATCAGAAAATGCACAAAATATTGTAGCGACCCTGTACAGTTGGGAGTTCTGGATTAGCGGAGTCGTTTTATCGTCTCACTGCTCTTGCCAATCACGGGGACGCGTGTTATGTCGGGCAGTGTGCGTGCCGGTGGTTGGTGGAGCAGGCGGGGCGGGGGGGGGCTGGCCCGCTGGGTGCCTATTGGCTCTGCTGTGTGTCTTTAATGTTTTTGCTCTGTAACGAGACTTTGCTGTATCTGTTTTCTCTTGGCGCGGTACGAGAGGTTTAATAAACCGATTCGGGCAGTGTGCGTGCCGGTGGTTGGTGGAGCAGGCGGGGCGGGGGGGGGGCTGGCCCGCTGGGTGCCTATTGGCTCTGCTGTGTGTCTTTAATGTTTTTGCTCTGTAACGAGACTTTGCTGTATCTGTTTTCTCTTGGCGCGGTACGAGAGGTTTAATAAACCGATTTGTGAGATAAACCAACTGCTGGCTCCGTTTGGTGTCAGAAGTAAACATCGTTTGACGAAGGACAACAATCATGTCCGAAGCTAGCCGAGTTTTTAGTGTCAGTGAGTTGGCCGGTTAGCTAGCTGCTTGTCATGGATTGATACGGCGGGACAAGAGTGAAGAAGGAGAAAAGGAGTGACAGAGAGGAGGAAGGAGCATGTGGGTGGTCGGACAACATGGCCAGGGAGTTCCGGAGAGCTTCATCATCGCCTGATGGAGTCTGCGGTGAGGATGGCTGCCGACGCGGGCGTGACTCCCTCATCGGCGTTTCGTACCGTTGCTTCTTCCACCGGATATGGGACACGTGTTACAGGCATATTGTAGCGAATTCGGGGGGGGGGCAGCCCGGGAACCACCGCAGCCGGGACGCGAACCCGTGTCTCCCGCACCACGGGTGACTACGGTAACCAGTTAGCTAAAGGTTCCGACCCGTTCGCCAAGGGCTACCGAGCCGATTCATCCGTGATCGTTACATTGCTCCCTTCTTTCGGGATTCGCATCGCCACAGCCAAGACGCGAACCTGGGGCTCCCGCACCACGGGCGACAACGTTAACCAGTCGACTAAAGGGTCCGACCCTGTTTCAGTAGGCTATCTTATAAAGAATGACACACACACGAGTTGCTCAGTGCAGCCAAGTATATTCAAAGTGATGTAACATGTTCCTGAGCGCGGGGCATGTGTATCTAAGGTAAACTAGTGGATAGCCGATGGCATCGATCTATCTAGACCCGTAACATCCTCCTTTTCCAAGTATAAACACAAACACATGAAGTTAGTGCAAAATAAAATTACTTTCATATACGAACAACCAATAACAGTGCAACAGCAGTAAATCTCTTCATATCCCATACCAGTGTAATAACCACAGTAGCGTATGATAACATTTCTCCTCTTTTCCCCCTCTCTCCCACATAGCAACCATCAACATTATTCAGATTACATAGTGAGTTTCAGTGGAGGTTTAGACAGCCGTCCAACACTTGTGTAAGTGTGTCCATCCGAACGCGGAGCGACAACAGGAGTAGATGGCGCCTTGGGCATGGACCTGATGGGGCTCAGCTCGAACACAGCCTGAGGGGTCTCAATGACAGTTTCTGTAGCTAGATCCCCGTCCGGTGTGTGTGCCGCAGCGGGTTCAACAGGATCGTGCGCGGCTCGTGCAGCTGGCTCAGCCACTCTGAGATCGATCCTGTTACGACGGTACAGGGAGCCATCAATGTCCACAAGATAAGATCTCGGCGCAACCCTGCGGAGACAAGTTCCGACTCTCCAGCGGCCAGTGTTATCACATGGCAGGGGCTTCATCCGTACGACTTCCCCAATTTCAAGTACCGGCAATTCACGGGCAGATCTGTCATAGAAGGATTTGGCGAGTTGCTTTCTGTGGCGCAGCTTTTCAGTGACGCCCACGACAACAGCTGGTTCCAGGAGCTTGCTTGCCGCCGGGATGGACGTCTTCAACCGGCGGGACATGAGGCGTTGTGCTGGGCTGCTGCCCATGTTTTCCGTAGGTGTATTCCTCCAGTGAAGCACGGCTTTCCAGGGGTCTTCACCATCATGCGCGGCCTTACGCAGAAGATTTTTTACAATCTTCACGGCCGACTCGGCCTTGCCATTCGCTTTCGGGTGTCTGGGAGAGGAGGTCACGTGCTCAAATTCCCACTCAGAAGCGAACCGTGTGAACTGAGCTGTGAACTGAGGGCCGTTGTCTGTAATAACCTTCTCTGGCTGACCATGTCGGGCGAACTGTGCCTTACATCGCTTGATGACTGTCTCTGCAGACATGTCGGGTAGAAGCTCAATCTCCCAAAAATCGGAATAGTGGTCGACTATTAGGAGATAGTCTTTCTGTCTGAAGCTGAATAGGTCCATGCTCAAGACCTGCCATGGCCTGGTTGGTACTTCGTGAGAGAGCATGGTCTCCTTTTGCTGATTGTGGGCGTACACATTGCAGGTCGAGCAGCTGCTTACAAAGTCCTTTATCTCTGACTGCATGTTGGGCCAGTACAATGTCTCTTGAGCGTGTCGGTAGCATGCATCACCCCCTATGTGACTTGAATGTATGCGCGTCAACATTTCTGGGCGGAGTGACTTTGGGATGATTACTTTTTGCCCCCGGAACAGAACTCCGTTCAGCACACTGATTTCATCCCTGAAGGGCCAGTACTCCCTAGCGATGAGGGGCGCTTCCTCCTTTACATCTGGCCAGCCCACGAGAACAGTGTTCTTCAGTGCCTGTAAGCATTCATCTCTGTCGGTGTGTCGTCTGATCTGTTCCAGCCGCTGGTTAGTCACATTCAGGTACTCTGCCTGGTTCACGTGCTGTATGTCTTCCTGCTCTTGTTGCAGAGAGCAGATAGCGTGTCGCTGATATGCAGTCCCTCTGCCGGAGCATCCAGCCGTAGCTCTGCTGAGCGTGTCGCTTATGAACATCTCTGGGCCTGGTTTGTAGATTACCCTCAGGTCGTAGTTCTGCAGAGTCATGAGCATGCTCTGGAGTCTCTTGGGCGCATTGAGAAGTGGCTTGCTGAAAATAGAGATCAGAGGCTTATGGTCCGTCTCTGCTGTGATTGGGTCGCGGCCATATAGGTAATGGTGAAACCTCTGGCAGGCGAAGACGATACTGAGACACTCCTTCTCAATTTGTGCACAGTTTTTTTCGGTGGGGGTAAGAGCCCTCGAGGCAAATGCGATGGGCTGACCTTCCTGCATGAGACAACAACCGAGACCGCTCTGGCTGGCGTCGCTCTGGATTGCGATTGGCTTAGTTACATCATAGTAGCGCAGGACGGGCATGGCTGTCGCCAGCGCCTTAAGCTCATGAACCGCCGCCTCGTGCTTAGGCAGCCAGTGCCAGGGTGTGTCCTTGTCCAACAGGCGTCGCAACGGCTCGCAGACAGTAGATAGATGAGGCATGAACTTGGCTAAATAGTTAGCGAAGCCAATGAGACGCTGCACGCCCTTGGCATCTGTTGGGTTCGGCATGTCAATAATGGCTCTCACCTTCTCTGGATCGGGCTTCAGTCCAGCAGATGAGAGAATGTGGCCATGAAACTGCACCTCAGCCACCTTGAACTGCAACTTCTCCAGGCCGAGGCGAAGCTTGACCTCGCGGCAGCGTTCCATCAACGCCGCAAGCTTGACGTCGTGGTCGTCCCCAGCCTCCTTGTCTGTGTCCCCGCAGCCGACGACCAGGATATCGTCTGCAATGGGCTCAACGCCCTTCAGACCGGCGAGGAGCTCGTGCTGCTTGCGCTGATATACCTCGGGCGCCACCGATACTCCAAATGGTAGCTTGAGCCACCGCTTCCCCCCCCAGGGGGTCCAGAACTTGGTCATGAGGCTACTCTCATAGTCCAGTTTGCATTGCAGGAATGCATCCCGAGCGTCCACTAACGTGAAGACTCTGGCCTTGGGCAATTTATACAAAATGTCCTCCAAGGTAGGCATGATGTAGTGAGAGCGCTTTAGGGCTTTGTTCAATGGTTTAGGGTCAATGCATATTCTCAGCTTCTCCGGTTTTTTAACAATCACCATGTTGCTGATCCAATCTGTAGGATCTGTGACAGGCGCAAGGTGGCCGTCAGCCTCGTACTTGTCCAGCTGGGCTTTGACTGCTGCTTTCATTGCGATTGGGACATTGCGAGGGGCACTCTGTACTGCAGCAACACTAGGATCAAGGTCAAAATGGACCTCCCCAGGCACGGATTCCACAGGGGAGTTGAACACGTCACTGTATCTGTTGATAAGCTGTTCTTTAGTTAGGGCTCCTGGTTGTGTGTGTTCCATTTTGAGCACATCCTCTGGAATTGTGAAATGCATGAGCCCTAAGCGTTCACAGGTGGAGCCTGACAGAAGAGGATGTTGGCTGGTCCTCACTATTTCGAATGAGAGCTTGTGTGTTTGGCCTCTCACAGTACAGTCAGTCTCAAAGGTGCCCATAGAGCTCAGTGTTTCCCCCGAATACAGCTTCAGTCTGGTGTCACTCGGGCGGAGAGGTGTGTTTGGGGCCAGCCTTTTCTTGTCTTGAAAGCCCATTACATTGCAGGTGGCTCCAGAGTCCAGCTGACATTGTTGTGGCTTGTCGTGGAGTTTCAGAGTCACAAACCACTTCTTTCCTTTGGTGTGCACTGCGCCGATTGACTCAAACATGTACAGATCATCTGCATCATTACTATGCTCTGGGGGTTCTTCTGTGTATTTCACACAGTTTACCTTGCCCTCAGCATGCCCCTTTTTGCTCTTTAAGCACACTTTAGAAAAGTGATTAAGTGTCCCACATGACCTACATTGTTTCCCGAAGGCCGGGCAATGCTCTCTGCCCCTTGAATGCGAGCTGCCACAATATTTGCAATTGCCTGCATCTCCTGCTGTTCTGGGTGGATTGCTCTGTTTCCATTGGTTTTGTCTGGGTTGCCTAGCAACGGCATGCACTGCCTCTAGCTGCGGTGTTGTTGCAAACTCCATTGCTCTCATACGGATGTCAGTTTGCTCTGCTGCGCGACACATGTCAATAGCTGTGACCATGTTCAAATCCTTCTCTCTCAACAGCCTGCGCCTAACGGCCTCGCTTGCAACTCCCAGGACTATCTTATCACGGATCATTTCATCTTTCAACTGTCCATACTCACAGGTTGCTGCCCTCTCTCTCAGTCTCGTCACAAAGGTATCAAACGATTCTCCTTCCTCCTGCTTGCAACTCCCGAAAATGTACCTCTCGTATATTGTGTTTTTTGTTGGCTTGAAGTATTTCCCCAACTCTCAGTATGGCGTCAGGATCCCCTTGATCATCTTCTGAGAGGTTCAGATTGTGGCGGTAAATATGCCTGCATTCACTTCCCATCACACTCCTTAGAGTAGCCGCTTGTATTTTCTTGTCCTTGTCAAGTATGGCCGTGACGAGGACGTAGTCTTCATATTCGGCCCGAAAAATGTCCCAATTGACACTCCAATCGCCTGTGAAGCTCATCGGGGACGGTGGTGGAATATTCACGTTAGCTGCCATTGTATGTGATGCTATCGGCGCTGGTAATGCTAGCGTTAGCTCCTCTGTGACAGCGTCTTCAGCAGAAGTACTTTGCTCTGAAATGTGACCTACTCAGGCCTACAAACTTAAACATGCGAGCTAGTAAAATAAGAAATAAGTTCTCCGACTTCTGGCACCATGTTTCAGTAGGCTATCTTATAAAGAATGACACACACACGAGTTGCTCAGTGCAGCCAAGTATAATCAGAGTGTTGTAACATGTTCCTGAGCGCGGGTCATGTGTATCTAAGGTAAACTAGTGGATAGCCGATGGCATCGATCTATCTAGACCCGTAACAGACCCGTTAGCCTGTGGCGGAGCCAGAGCGGGGGCATGGGGGCGGTCGCCCCAGGGCCCATAAGGTCGGGGGGGCCCGTTTGGAGCTCTGTTGCCGAGTTTACGAGCGTCCGTGAACGCACCGGGTCTCGGGACTCCGACGCATTCAGTGACACACTCGTAAAGTCGGCTAATGATAAAAAATACAGTGCAGTACGGGGCCCCTATACATAGATATTAACGGCCCCTATAAAGGCTATAGCCTTTTTTACGACTATTCATGAATGCGTCGGAGCTGTGATCCAGCTGTGATTGGTTGTGAGGTATAACTGCGTCACACTGCCAGAAGGGGGAGTGAGTATGCATTTTCACACTTGACAGAACTGGACAGTTTTATGAATGAATTTGAGGGAACTTCAAAATGGAGAAGAAAAAACATGAATCAGGCTCATTCAACGCAAGAAGCAAGAAAGTAAGAACAAGCTAATTGCGTCGTGTCGTCCTCTTACAAATTATTTTTCATCTAAGTCAGCCGCGACCTCTCAGGACAACCGCGAAGATCGGGTGGCTCCGCCCCCTTTGTGCTGAGACCCAAGCTCCGCCCCTGCCGTTAGCCAAGGGCTACCGAGCCTATTCATCCGTGATCGTTACAATATGTTAATACTGAGTCTTAAGTGACACCTACTGGTGAAGTGTGTTAACCAGGTTGCCATGACGATATTCGGTATGTGGGGAGTTCCGGAATTTTAATAATATATTTTTTTAAACTACAAGCTGAAACATGGTGTCAGAAGCGGTTTAGCTACCAAATAAGCTAGCAAATCCACGCCATGGCGAGTAATAGCATTCCGGTGCCCGAGGGTCATGCAAATGCCCGGGGATTTAGCAAAGAATTGGGAGGTTTTTCGAGCAGAGTTCGGGGACTTTTTGCAAGCAACGGATCTACGTGAGAAACCGAATGAAGTGCAGGCAGCCTCGCTGAGACGGCTAATGGGTAACGAGTGCTGACATATTTACATGCACAACCTCACGTTGACCGAGGATCAAAAGAAAGACTCAACTGCTCTCTTAACTGATTTGGGGGATTACTTAAAGCCGGCGAAAAATATAATCTACGAGAGGTAACTGTTCGGATGTTGCAAACAAGAAACGGATGAACTAACAGACAGTTTTCGAACGAGGCTAAGGGAAAGAGCAGCGTCATGCGAGTTCGGAGGGCTAAAGGACGAACTGATTGGAGACAGGCTCGTGCTAGGTGTTGCAAGTGAGGACACCAGGAGGCGCTTGCTACGTGAATGAGACCTGATGCTAACTGCAGCAGTTGAAATCTGTCGGCTTGCGGAACTGACAGAGAAACGCATGAAAATTATGGAAGGCCCACAAGTGCACACAGACAGTGGGAATGCGGTTGACAAGCAAAACGAGAGATGTAAAACTCAAGGAAAAATGGAGGGGAGACCCACATTGGATCTATAAATATTGTGGAAACAGTCACAAGCGGGGCAGAGAGCAATGCCCAGCCTATGGAAAGACTTTTCAAATCATGTTGCCAAAGCATGTCAGGCTAGAAGCAAGTCCAAAGATGTTGAGCGAGGGGAATGGGACTCTGTTCCTAGCCACTGAATGCATTAGCACCCTGACATGCCAGGGACTCAAATGGTTTGTGAACCTGCGTCTGAATGATAAAAGGCAGGCATGCCAGATAGGTACAGACGCCACTTGCAATGTTATGAGCAGCAAGTACAAAGGGAAGCCATCACCCGGAACAGCGTTACACGCGAGCACAACCAAGCTGAAACTGTATTCCGGGGAAATTATGACTTATGATCAAGTTACTTGATCAAATTGGTGTCTGTGTCTAGCAGGGCCAACAACCAGCATCTCAGGGTTTTTTTTTAGCATCTCAGTTTTAACTGAATTTAAAAGCAGGAAATTTAGTGACATCCAATTTTTCACAGCAGCCAAGCAGGCCTCTAAATTAGTTATTTGAGTATGATTATCAGCCCTTATTGGCACATACAACTGAGTGTCATCCGCATAGCAATGCAGATTTATTCCATGACTACGTATAATTTGGCCAAGAGATGAATATAAAGAGAGGAAAGTAGAGGGCCAAGAACAGTCCTGAGGTAGACCATATTTAACGTCAGAGAATTTTGATGTAATATTACTATAGCAGACACAATGTGTTCTTCCAGATAAGTAGGACTTAAGCCAAGAGAGAGCTAAGCCAGAGACACCAAAATTACAATTTAATCTAATAGTTTACAGTGATCAGTGGTGTCAAAGGCTGCCCTGAGGTCCTGTTACGTCTCGCCGCTCCACACCCGCTCTGCAGTGTAACCTTGGCCAAGGCTCAACGTCTCCCCGCTCCACACCCGCTCTGCAGTGTAAGCGTACCCGGAGCTCTGCCAACTCCACCTGATGCCTGTTTCCTCGTTACCCCTCCACTCACCTGTTGGCAATCACCTCCCTATATCTGGCTGTGTCACTCTCAGCTTGTTGCCAGTTCGTGCCGTTCCCTGGGAGAGTACTTGTGCTTGTCCTGCTCATCGAAGTTTGTTTACTTACCTGGATCTTCCCTGGAGATTTCTCTGTTGGACCTTCCTCGTTGCTCCCCTTCCCCTGTGCGCTGCTTTCCGTTTACGAAGAGGATTTCTTCACTCCAGCGTTGCTGTGATTTTCCGTTCTCCTTTGGTATCCTCCTGTTTACCCCCCCCCTCCTGCCTGGATTAAGGGCCGACTCCACTGTTCCCGGATTAAAGGGCGACTCCACGGTTCCCGGCTTAAAGGTGGACTTCGCGTTTCCTGGTGAGAGTGGACTTCCTGAGTTTTCTCTTCAATAAATTAGCCTGTTGGTCCCGCTATATTGTGCCTTCTGTGTTTGTGCTCTTGGGGTCGGGTGCAAACCCTAACAGTACGAACTGGCCATGACGACCCCAGCCAGCACAGACGGCACACCCACAGCCAATCCGGGGCAAGCAGCCCTAGTAAAACAAATTCAGATTACCAACGCCCATTCCCAGCAATTACAAGAGGCTTCGGTTGCTGTGCAAGGTCTCCAGTCTCAAGTTCAACCCCTGCAAGCTTCTGTGGAAGCTTTAGCTGTCCAGCAGGCGGCGATGGCGAGTCAGCAGGCAGAGATCATGCAACAACTGCAGACCATTTCAGCAGCTCTTGCCAACCAGCAGCTGAACCAGCCTGTACCGCCAGCAAGTGCGCCCCCTGTGGCCGCCGCTCCAGTAGATCCTCCGGTTCCTGTTTATTTACCCCGTGGAACCATCATTACCAGTCCACGACCATTTGACGGTAACTTTGAAATTTGCTCTACCTTCATTATACAGTGTGAGCTTGTTTTCACACACCAGCCCACCGTGTTCTCCAGTGATGCTGTTAAGATCGCTTACGTGACCAACCTGCTCAGTGGTCGAGCAGCGCAGTGGGCTACGTCTTCTTGGTCCATGGGGGCCAGCTACTGTAACTCTTATAGAGACTTTGTCGCAGAGCTACGTAAGGTTTTCCACCATCCGGTAAGCGGTCGGGATTCTGACTCACGACTGAATAACATCCAGCAGGGCGGCGCCAGCGTCACAGATTACTCCGTCGACTTCCGCCTGGCTGCCGCTGAGAGCGCATGGAATGACCAGGCCCTGCGTGCCACTTTTCGTAGAGGATTGAGCGAGGCGGTGAAGGATCAACTTGCTACCCGAGAAGAACCCTCATCTCTGGATGACCTCATTGCTCTCGCTATCCGCATTGATGGACGTATCCGGGAGAGAAAGCGTGAGAAGGCCTTGCGTGGAACTTCCTTCGATCCCAGAACTACCTCTGCGTCAGACCGAACCGCTGTTCCCGTTTCCCCGGCCAATCCCTCCTCTGACTCTTTCGCGACAACGCCACCTGGGGATGTAGAAGAGCGGATGGAGGTAGGACGTGCTAGACTTACTCCTGCTGAACGGGAGAGCCGATTCAAGGCAGGTCTTTGCCTGTACTGTGGTCTTAAGGGGCACCGACTCCGCGACTGTCCCTCACGGCCAAAAGATTAGGCTTACCAGGACCAAGGGAGATCCTAGTAAGCCGCCTTTCCTTCTCCCGTGGGTCCGAATCTCGCGGCCATCTTGTTCCTATTGCTTTAGTCTGGGCGGGCCAGAGACTTTCCCTTGGAGCCCTGATTGATTCCGGAGCAGATGATAGTTTTATGGACCTTGACTTTGCCTCGCAGGCAGACATTCCCCTTGAGTCTCTTGGGACCCCCATTGATGCGTTTGCCTTGGATGACCGGAGATTAGCCTGTATCACACAGCGGACCGTCCCCGTTACTCTCACCGTTGCAGGTAACCACACAGAGACAATGCAATTTTACATCATACGTTCCCCGCTTAATCCAGTTATCTTGGGACGCCCCTGGCTCAGACACCATGAACCCCACATCTCTTGGTCCACAGGCACAGTCCTTGGATGGGGCTCTACTTGCCATGCCCAATGCCTTCGTGCAGCTCCTAGTGCTACGCCTTTGAGCTCGCCTACTCCCCTGCCTCCTGATCTCTCCTCCGTGCCCCCTGTGTATCATGACCTTGGTGAGGTACTTAGCAAGACCCGTGCTAAGTCACTCCCGCCTCACCGCCCGTATGATTGCGCCATTGATCTCCGTCCTGGGGCTACTCTTCCCAGTAGCCGCCTCTACAACTTGTCACTCCCTGAGAAGGCGGCCATGGATGAGTACATCACCGAGTCCCTTGCTGCAGGTCTCATCAAGCCCTCGTCTTCCTCTGTTGCTGCAGGGTTCTTTTTTGTGAAGAAGAAGGACGGGGGACTTCGACCTTGTATTGACTACCGGCAACTGAACGCAATCACCATTAAGAACAAGTACCCGCTTCCACTTATGAGTTCGACTTTTGAGCCTCTCTCACAGGCGACCATCTTCACCAAGCTAGACCTGAGGAGCGCTTACCACCTCGTGCGAATCAGGGAAGGCGATGAGTGGAAGACCGCCTTCAAAACACCCCGAGGCCACTATGAGTACTTGGTGATGCCGTTCGGACTCACAAACGCACCAGCAGTGTTTCAGGCGTTTATGAACGACGTACTCCGTGACATGTTGGATGTGTTTGTCGTCGTTTACCTGGACGACATCCTCATTTTCTCCCAGTCTCTTGAGGAACACGTCCAGCATGTTCGCAGGGTACTGGAGCGCCTCCTCCAGAACCAACTCTACGTCAAGGCGGAGAAGTGCCTGTTTCACTCCCCCTCTGTGGATTACTTAGGATTCATCGTAGAGAAGGGACGGACCAGAGCAGATCCCCGCAAGGTCCAGACAGTGGTGGACTGGCCGGAACCTACCAACCGTAAGGAGCTGCAGAGTTTTCTAGGGTTCGCAAATTTCTACCGGAGATTCATTCGCAACTACAGCCAGCTGGCAGAACCGCTTACTGCGTTGACCTCCCCAGCCAAACCCTTCATCTGGTCTCCTGCTGCCAGCTCTGCTTTCCAAGTCCTCAAGACAAGGTTCACCTCGGCCCCAGTGCTGCTCCATCCTGACCCCAAGAGACAATTCGTGGTAGAGGTTGATGCCTCGGATTCAGGCGTAGGGGGGGTGCTCTCCCAGCGGTCGGCTGAGGACCAGAAACTCCATCCTTGCGCCTTTTTCTCCCGCCGATTTCTGCCGGCCGAGCAGAATTATGACGTTGGAAACCGGGAGTTACTGGCTGTAGTGGCTGCTCTGGAGGAATGGCGCCACTGGCTCGAGGGCGCTGAGCACCCGTTTCTCATCTGGACGGACCACAAGAACTTGACTCACCTGAGGGCGGCCAAACGTCTCAACAGTCGTCAGGCTCGGTGGGCTGGCTTCCTTAGTCGTTTCAACTATGTTCTGACTTACCGTCCTGGGACACGCAACGTAAAGGCTGACATCCTGTCTCGGCTACACCCGAAGGAAGGCGCGTTTGAAGAGCCTGAACCCATCCTCCCTGCGGCTAGAGTGGTCGGTGTGGTCACTTTTGGTCTTGAGTCGGCTGTTCGCACTGCCCAACGTGCTCAACCCGCTCCGAGTAACGTGCCACCCCGTCGCCTCTTCGTCCCAGATGCTGTTCGGTCTCGAGTTCTTCAGTGGGGTCATAGCAGTCGTTTCTCCTGTCACCCAGGAGTTAGTCGTACCCAGTCGTTCATCGCTCGGCGCTTCTGGTGGCCAACTATGCGGGAGGATGTCAAGAGCTTTGTAGCGGCCTGCACTGTTTGCGCCCGCAGCAAGGCCTCTCACCAGGCGCCATCTGGTCTGTTGCAGCCACTCCCTATTCCTAGCCGCCCCTGGTCTCACGTGGCTTTGGATTTCGTTTCCGGACTACCACCTTCTCGGGGAAACACTGGTTCTCACCGTCATAGACCGTTTCAGCAAGGGCGTCCATCTGATACCCCTTCCCAAACTTCCTTCGGCTGCTGAGACCGCGGACCTCTTGATGCAACATGTCTTCCGGCTTCATGGCCTGCCATCAGATGTAGTCTCCGATAGAGGTCCTCAGTTCACCTCACAAGTGTGGCGTGCATTTTGTAAAGGCATCGGAGCCACAGTAAGTCTGTCTTCGGGCTACCACCCCCAAACAAATGGTCAGACCGAGAGGGCAAACCAGAGTATGGAGACAGCGTTGCGTTGTGTATGTAACAGCAAGCCCTCCACCTGGAGTGACTACCTACCGTGGGTAGAGTACGCCACCAATTCCCTGGTCAGCTCTGCATCTGGACTTTCTCCATTCGAGGCATCCCTGGGGTATCAACCTCCCCTGTTCGACCCACAGCAGGATGAAGTGGCCGTTCCCTCCGTACAGCTCCACTTGCGACGCTGTCAGCGTGTCTGGAGGACCATCCGGACAGCACTGCTCAAGGCTAGGGAGCGCGCTCGCAGAGGGGCTGACCGGCGACGTACCCCTGCGCCGGAGTACAAGAAGGGACAGAGGGTCTGGCTGTCCACGAAGGACGTTCCCCTCCAGACAACCGACAAGAAACTCTCGCCCCGCTTCATTGGTCCTTTTGAAGTCCAGAAAGTCCTGAGCCCGGCAGCTGTTCGGCTGAAGCTGCCTTCCTCCATGCACATTCATCCTGTCTTCCACGTCTCTCGAGTTAAGCCCGTCTCCAGCAGTCCTCTTATGCCCCCGGTTCCTGAGCCTCCGCCTCCGGAATTTGTAGGTGGTCATCCTCAATGGAAGGTCCGCCGGCTGCTTAAAGTCCGGCGCTGCGGCCGCGGGTTCCAGTATCTCGCGGACTGGGCAGGTTATGGACCTGAGGAGCGCAGTTGGATTTCGCGGAAGCTCATTATGGATCCCTCTCTCCTCGCCGACTTCTACCGTGCCCACCCGGGGGCGCCAGGTCAGTCGCCAGGTGGCTCCCGTAGAGGGGGGGGTACTGTTACGTCTCGCCGCTCCACACCCGCTCTGCAGTGTAACCTTGGCCAAGGCTCAACGTCTCCCCGCTCCACCCGCTCTGCAGTGTAAGCGTACCCGGAGCTCTGCCAACTCCACCTGATGCCTGTTTCCTCGTTACCCCTCCACTCACCTGTTGGCAATCACCTCCCTATATCTGGCTGTGTCACTCTCAGCTTGTTGCCAGTTCGTGCCGTTCCCTGGGAGAGTACTTGTGCTTGTCCTGCTCATCGAAGTTTGTTTACTTACCTGGATCTTCCCTGGAGATTTCTCTGTTGGACCTTCCTCGTTGCTCCCCTTCCCCTGTGCGCTGCTTTCCGTTTACGAAGAGGATTTCTTCACTCCAGCGTTGCTGTGATTTTCCGTTCTCCTTTGGTATCCTCCTGTTTACCCCCCCCTCCTGCCTGGATTAAGGGCCGACTCCACTGTTCCCGGATTAAAGGGCGACTCCACGGTTCCCGGCTTAAAGGTGGACTTCGCGTTTCCTGGTGAGAGTGGACTTCCTGAGTTTTCTCTTCAATAAATTAGCCTGTTGGTCCCGCTATATTGTGCCTTCTGTGTTTGTGCTCTTGGGGTCGGGTGCAAACCCTAACAGGTCCAGCTCCAGTAGTGGAAGCACAGAAGTGGAATCAGAGTCCATAGCTAGTAAAAGATCGCTCACCACTCTGGTCAGAGCAATTTCATTGGAGTGACAGGGCCTGAAAGCCAACTGAAAAGGTTCATATAGATGGTTTTCTTCTATATGGGTCAAAAGTTGTTGATACACCACTCTCTCTAGTACTTAAGAAAAGAATGGAAGATTAGAGAGTGGTCAATAGTTATTAAGAGACCCTGGATCGAGGTGCGGTTTTTTTTAAGTAGAGGTTTAACCACAGCTCTCTTAAAACTGCTGGGAACAATGCCAGTAGTAAGTGATAAATTAACAATGTCTAGCATTGTAGGTTCCAGAAAAGGCCAGAGGTCTTTAAAAAGTTTTGCTGGTAAAGGGTCAAGTAGGGAAGCAGCTGGTTTAGAAGCTGACACTAACTTAATCAAAGTATCAAGAGAGATAATCTCAAAAGCCATAATAAAAGACTATCAGTGACTCATTGTATAGATATGAATTTGGTAAAACAGGATCTGCAGGAGTAGCTGGAGTTGAAGAAGTAATTTTGTTTAAGTTCTCATCAACCTTATTGCAGAAAAAATCTAGAAATTCATGGGCCATGAATGGTGAGCAGCTAATAGACGGTTGCTTTTTAGTAAGTTTAGATAGTGTCAAAGAGAAATCTGGGGTTATGTTTATTAATATTGATTAAGTGAGCGATACGCCTTTTTTGCAGCAGATAAAGCACGTTTGTATTTCAATAAACACTCATGCAACAATAGGTAAAAAAAACCTTCCAATTTTGATTTTTGCCATTTACGTTCCAGTCTCCTGCAGGCCCGCTTAAGAGCACATTTCTCATCGTTAAACCAGGGTGTAGGCCTCTTTAGTCGACTAGCTCTGGTAGTGAGAGGTGCAACTGAATCAAGAAGACTAGAGAGGGCCACATTTAAGTCACTAGTGAAATGTTCAACAGAGTCAGTTACCACAGTGAAAGGAGCCAAGATTTCAGGCAGCTGCTGGCTAAATGCAGCTACAGTGGAGGGACCAATGTGGCGAGTGGCAATTACGTCGGTGCCGACATTAACTGGACAGGCCAATAATGCTTCAAATTTAATGAGAAAATGATCTGACACAGCAGATGTGGTTGGCAAGACATTCAGATCAGAAACAGCTACCCCTTTAGATAAAACCAAATCAAGGGTGTTACCATTGCAATGAGTCGACTCTTGAACAAACTGAGCGAACCCAAAAGTATCAACTAGTGCCAGAAAGGCTTTACTTAGAGGATCAGCAGCTTTATTCAGATGAATACTGAAATCATCAAGAATTAGAATCTCATCAGAGTGAGTAACAAGGCCTGAGAAAAATTCTCCAAATTCTTCAAGAAATAATGAGTAACAGCCAGGAGGCCGATAGAGTATCACAATTTTGACTGAGCCGAGTCTATTCATGGCTGAGGGAGATGGACCAAGAACAAGAGACTCAAAAGACTGGAATTTAGATTCAAGTCTAGAAGTCAGATTGAAAATAGATTTGTATATAAAGGCAACACCCCCACCTTGTTTATTTGCCCGAGCTACATGGGCATAAGTATAGTCAGGTGGGGAAGCTTCATTTAAGGGAAGAAAAATATTTGGTTTCAGACATGTTTCACATAACCCAATCATATCGAGACTATGTTCAAGAATCAGGTCATCTATTAGTAAAGATTTGGTAGACAATGATCTGATGTTTCCATTCCATTCCATTTTCCAAACCGCTTATCCTGCTCCCAAGGATGCTGGAGTCTGTCCCAGCAGTCATTGGGCGGCAGGCAGGGAGACACCCTGGACAGGCCGCCAGACTATCACACAGGGCCGACACACACACACACACACACACACACACACACACACACACACACACACACACACACACACACACACACATTCATACCTAGGGACAATTTTCGTATAGCCAATTCACCTGACCTGCATGTCTTTGGACTGTGGGAGGAAACCCACACAGACACGGGAAGAACATGCAAACTCCACACAGGGTGACCCAGGATGACCCCCAATGTTGGACTCCCCCAGGGCTCGAACCCAGGACCTTCTTGCTGTGCGGCGACCACGTTAACCACTGCACCACCGTGCTGCCCTGATCTGATATTTATGAAACTAAATTTAAGCATCTTGTGGAAGTGATCAGTAGTAGGCAGAACTTTAGAGCTACCAATAGGTGAAATATTAATTAACACCGAAGGACTACATTAACCAGTCGACTAAAGGATCTGAGAGCCTACTCATTCGTAGTAGTTACAGTACATTGTCAGACAGTGATAACTATCCAACCATCCATTATCCAAACGGTTTATCCTGCTCTCAGGGTCACGGGGATGCTGGAGCCTATCCCAGCAGTCATTGGGCAGCAGGTGGGGAGACACCCTGGACAGGCCGCCAGGCCATCACAGGGTCACCATATTTGAATAGAAGTGCATAAACTACAATTAACAAGAATTTAACACTTTTAAGATGAAGCACTGAAACAACAATGAAACAAGTACTAATGCATTGCAGCCATTTTAAAGAACATCAAAAAGGGCTTTTCATTTCCTACATATGATATAAAATAACTAGATTAACTTTATAACTAGTTTGTATATACTGTAGCGTTCACCGCTATTAAAGAGAACACACTGACATAACTTATAACTGATTGTTGCATTTATTCTCGGCTGTTGTCAGCCACAGACCGCCCTTGTCATATCAAACTAGAGTCACAGGTCATCTCTCCCTGCCAAATTCACATGCCCCCTAACCTTTGACCCAGCAACAGCGCACCACCCCCCAGCACTGCCAAACATCTCCCAGTGAATCTGTAAACAACGAATACTCATACCTCATGGTGAAGCTGAACACGCTACACTACTCCCCCCCAATTAAAGTCCTCAACCCTGAGGACAAAGTCCCTGAACCTCAGCGGAGTTCTCCGCCGCCTCCTCAGTTGCCCTGTAGGCATTCTGTCCCCTGGTCGGTCCTCAACTGGCTCTGGTTGGGGTTGCCCCTTCCCCAAAGGAGGTGAGCTGGGCACTAGGGAAGCAGATTGGGTACCACTTATTGTGCCATCAGGGCTGGCTTCTACAACCCGCCCCCCTTCCGCAGACGTCACGGAAGCAACACGGGTATTTCCCCCTCGCCTCTGGTCACCTGAAGCATTGCAGAGCCCCTGTATGTGGGTCTTCCACCCTTGCCTCTGGTCAACTGAAGCATTGCAGAGCCCCTGTATGGGGCCAGCTGGTCATGGTGCAGTGCCACTTTGTGGCCCTGCAAAGACAACTGTACCTGATAGACAATCTCTCCTAGTTGCTCCAAGACTAAGCAGGGCCCCACCCAGTAGCTGCCCAGTTTAGGGCCCCTGCCCTTCCTTTGGGTCGGGGTGTAGACCCAAACTAGCTCCCCGGCTGCAAAGTGTCACCCCCTGGTACAGAGGTCATAATTCCTTTTCTGCCACACCCCTGCACTCTGCATTTGCCTCAGGGTGTATGCATGTGTGGTGTCCAAATGATCCTGAAGCTGTCTGGTGTAGTTCAGGCTTTCAGGGACAGAGGTATGTCTGGGGTCCATACAAAGAAGGCATGCCAGATCTCCTCAGTTGTCCTCAGTAGAAGGCTTGACGCAGCCAGCGGAGCATCTTCGTCACCCCAAAGTGACCCAAGCCTGCAGAGCCATGCATGGCTTTGAGAACCGCCTCCTGCATCCCTCTGGTCAACACCACTTGCCACCTCTTCTCCCCAGTTGCTGGCTCCACCCAGGCTCATAGGAGGACCCCATCTAGCAGCTGCAGAGTTTTGAACTTGGCTCACAGCCCTTACGTCCCTGAAGAGAGAGCTGCCACCTCCTCCCATGGCGGTTGCTGCTGCGCACCCACCCACAACATCAGAGGCTGCAGGTCCTGGTCCTGTCACTGCGCTGTGGACCAGTCCATAACATCCACTACCTGCAGCTCTCTACTTGCCAGTATGGCCACCGCGCATACTTCTCTGTATTGCTCATCTGCCCCCAGGACTAGCTCATGTTCCCTAGCTTCTCTGTGGTCATAATACCGGCAGCCCTCTGAGCTGCATGATGAACCTTCACAGCCCTTCTGCATAGCTACCCCTGGGCTTGTGGTGCATGCTGGAGTAACAGGAGCAGCAGTGGATGTTGACCCCCCCCCCATGTCAAATCTGGGACACCTCCAGCCGCTCCAGCCCCCTAGGACGCGGGACCTGCACGGAAATTAGCTGGGACCCAGGCTGGGTTTTACTGGGCAGTTGCAAATGGCCTGCATGCTCACGTTCCCGCACACAGTATCTGTGGGGTCCCACTGTCAGCTCTCTCATGCACTGAGGGTCCTGCAACCTCATATTCCCTACATGACACCCGCCAAAACTCAATGTGGCCTTCCCCAGGTCCAGGTGACAGCCATGATCCCTCAAAAAGTCCAGGCCCAGAATGCATGTGTCCTGTACTTCTGCTACCCAAACTAGATGTCTCATGCTCCTCCCCCCAACCGTCAACATCAGCTGTCCCCTCCACTTTATTGGTGCTAGCTCAATGGCCACTGTATGGAGCTAAACAGCTGTGTCCTCCAGCCATGTCCCCACTGGCAGCACCTCAGGCTGGACCACCGTGACTGTTGACCTCATGTTTGCTAAGGCAGTACACAAAACACCCTCAATTTTCACCTCCATTTTCCTCTTCCGGTGTGGGAGGATGGCGGCACGAATTCACATTTGCAGCGGCCTCACCCAGTACCGGTGTGGGAAGATAGCATTGCGAACTTATATTTGCGGCCGCCTCACCCATTACCATCCATGCAGTGTCTTTGTCCACGTCTGCATCTAAGTTTGTGTCTCCATTTTATGGCTGGGAGAGCTGGCGCTGGATCAGCTGGGAGAGCTTGGTCTGCTGCGTCCTGTGGGTTCAGGGGCCACGGCCCTGCCTGGAGCTGCACCTGAAGAGGAAACACCAAGGGCGGTCTGACAGGACGCGGAAGTGGGGCAGGCTAAGCTAACTGCTAGGCCATGCAGACCGGCAGTTCCAATAACACCAAGTGTGGTCTGGCGGCGGCCTCACCTAGCATTAACTGTGTTTTTGGTGTCGTCGCGTGGAGGTGTATCAAAGGTGTCTGGCTGGGAAAGCTGGCGTTGGATAGTCTGGAGGAGCCTGGTATGCTGCATCCGGTGGGCCCAGAGACTACGGCCCTGCCTGGAGCGGCGACCGAGGAGAAAACACCGAGGGCAGTCTGACAGGACGCGGAAGTGGGGCCGGCTAAGCTAACTGCTAGCCCATGCAGACCGGCCATTCCGACAGTCATCCTGGTGTTCACTCTCTTGGACAGTGAATTTTTTTTTTCTTTTTTGGATATGTTGGATTTTTTTTTTGTTGTTGCAGTTTTTGTGTTTTTTTGTAGTTTGGATATATGGATATACATGTTCTTGTAGTTTGGATATGTGTTTTTGTCTTTGTGTTGCACTGCTGTGGGATGGGGAAAATGACATTTCGTTTGATTTCATGTGTGCAGGTGCATGGAATGAAATGAAAAATAAATGTTTCTGATTCTGATTCAATGCAAATAGGAATGTAGCAAAAGTCTGAAATAGAAGTCCTTCCCACCACGACAACTTCCTGCCCCTTGCCCCAGCTATTATGCTGAGGGGCTCTGCTGACCTGTGTGGGCAGTTCATGGGACATTGGTGTGAGGGTGTGCAGCATCCCGCCTACTGCGACCCCGCATCGTTTTCCGTCACCCTAGCCAAGGCAGGCCAATTCCTCACCAGATGTACAGCCTGGCCACAGCCCCAACAGAGGCGCGTCTGTGTCTGTGGCCGTGTCCGCTGGTGCCCAGCTGGAGACAGGACCAGCCCCCTGATAATTTCGGTCATCTCTTCCAGCCATGCCGGCTTATGGACAGCAGTCTCGCATTCCCCCGCTGCTCTGACCATGGGGAGGGGGTCCGCAAACGTGCCGTACTGCGCCGCCTCTATCACATTCTCCCTTTCTAGCACATACTCCAGAGCTTCATGCAGGGTGCGTGGATGAGCCAGCTGGGTATGGGCATGCAGGTCAGCTGAGGAGAATAACCCGATGAAATGGTCACAGGCCAGCTCAGTGTGCACAGTCGATGGCATGTGTGCGTACACCCATTCTCGTCAAATTGTCAATGTCATTAGCCAGAGTTCGCAGCGCCTCTCCCTGCCAAAGTCACGTGCCCCCCTAACCTAACCCTAACCACCCCCCAGAACTGCAAAACATCTCCCAACCAAACCGTAAACAACTAATACTGATACGCCATGGTGAACCTGAACACGCTTCATTGCAGTGGCAGCTGCTGACCAAAGTTTTTGGTTAAGCAACCACCACCCCCCACCCATTATATTTTTAAAACGTCCCTCACCGATTTCAAATGAGCAGCCAGAACATCATCATCTCGCTGTAGTTTCCTTTATTATCAGCTTTTTCCACTCTCAACATGACCCCTAAATGCCTGCTCCTGACGACCCAATAATTACACAGAATCAATCAACCTTTTCAGAATGTCACGGTTTTTCTGGACTGTGTCGTTATGCTTTGCCAACTGGAGATGCTTGCCTACATCAATCAGAGTATCAATCCTCACATTTCCCAACAGACTTAATTGCACGGCTGCACTGACATGCTCCTTTGGTTTTTTTATGACGCTTAACAGAGCTGTCAAAATTTCACAGATCCTCAAATCCATCTCTTGCAAACTTTGAAGAACACCCATCTCCTGCAGCACCACACTTAAACATCACGCAAGGCCAGCAATACAAGCGGTTTGTTAGCACATCCCCGTTAGCCACTCCACCTTGTCATACCCAGAACACTTAAAACTCCGACTTACCGAGCCCACTCTCTGCACCAGCTTGATGGGGACTTTGGCCTCCCATGTGCCTTCACTCCTAGTTTTTCCTCATAAGAGAAAGTGTGAAAAGATTCCCGTAGGTTCCGGTCCATGATGTTTGCATCCATCACACTTCTTCTTTGCAAAAATTGCATATGACAGGACAGAAGCTAGCTAAACTAGCAGCTAGCTAGCTAAGCTAGTTAGAACAGCTAACGTTAGCCTACAGTACAGGGCTACTACATGAGGTCAAGATCAAAAATGAATAAAGATCTGAACAGATTAATTAATTATTATAATATTTACTATATATATATATATATATATATATACACACACTCACTGGCCACTTTATTAGGTACACCTTGCTAGTACCGGGTTGGACCCCCTTTTGCCTTCAGAACTGCCTTAATCCTTCGTGGCATAGATTCAACAAGGTACTGGAAACATTCCTCAGAGAGTTTGGTCCATATTGACATGATAGCATCACGCAGTTACTGCAGATTTGTCGGCTGCACATCCATGATGCGAATCTCCCGGTCCACCGCATCCCAAAGGTGCTCTGTTGGATTGAGATCTGGTGACTGTGGAGGCCATTTGAGTACAGTGAACTCATTGTCATGTTCAAGAAACCAGTCTGAGATGATTCGAGCTTTATGACATGGCGCGTTATCCTGCTGGAAGTAGCCATCAGAAGATGGGAACACTGTGGTCATAAAGGGATGGACATGGTCAGCAACAATACTCAGGTAGGCTGTGGCGTTGACACGATGCTCAATTGGTACTAAGGGGCCAAAGTGTGCCAAGAAAAAATCCCCCACACCATTACACCACCACCACCAGCCTGAACCGTTGATACAAGGCAGGATGGATCCATGCTTTCATGTTGTTGACGCCAAATTCTGACCCTACCATCCGAATGTCGCAGCAGAAATCGAGACTCATCAGACCAGGCAACGTTTTTCCAATCTTCTATTGTCCAATTTTGGTGAGCCTGTGCGAATTGTAGCCTCAGTTTCCTGTTCCTAGCTGACAGGAGTGGCACCTGGTGTGGTCTTCTGCTGCTGTAGCCCATCTGCCTCAAGGTTCGACGTGTTGTGCATTCAGAGATGCTCTTCTGCATACCTCGGTTGTAATGAGTGGTTATTTGAGTTACTGTTGCCTTTCTATCAGCTCGAACCAGTCTGGCCATTCTCCTCTGACCTCTGGCATCAACAAGGCATTTTCGCCCGCAGAACTGCCGCTCACTGGATATTTTCTCTTTTTCGGACCATTGTCTGTAAACCCTAGAGATGGTTGTGCATGAAAATCCCAGTAGATCAGCAGTTTCTGAAATACTCAGACCAGCCTGTCTGGCACCAACAACCATGCCACGTTCAAAGTCACTTAAATCACCTTTCTTCCCCATTCTGATGCTCGGTTTGAACTGCAGCAGATCGTCTTGATCATGTCTACATGCCTAAATGCATTGAGTTGCTGCCATGTGATTGGCTGATTAGAAATTTGCGTTAACGAGCAGTTGGACAGGTGTGCCTAATAAAGTGGCCGGTGAGTGTATATATAGGGCACAAGTTTACATATAAACTTTGTTAAAAGAAACACTCAATGGTAGGGATAGTGTTCGACAAATAAGGAGCAAAATAACCCAGTTACTCAAGTAAATTCTCTACGAGACAGTACAAGTCTGTTTCATGCTATAAGCAATCCTTATATTTGCTTATAGCATGAAACAGGCTTGTCTCATAGAGAATTACTTGACTAACTGGATTATATATATATATATATATATATATACACTACCGTTCAAAAGTTTGGGATCACCCAAACAATTTCGTGTTTTCCATGAAAAGTCACACTTATTCACCACCATATGTTGTGAAATGAATAGAAAATAGAGTCAAGACATTGACAAGGTTAGAAATAATGATTTGTATTTGAAATAAGATTTTTTTTACATCAAACTTTGCTTTCGTCAAAGAATCCTCCATTTGCAGCAATTACAGCATTGCAGACCTTTGGCATTCTAGCTGTTAATTTGTTGAGGTAATCTGGAGAAATTGCACCCCACGCTTCCAGAAGCAGCTCCCACAAGTTGGATTGGTTGGATGGGCACTTCTTTGAGCAGATTGAGTTTCTGGAGCATCACATTTGTGGGGTCAATTAAACGCTCAAAATGGCCAGAAAAAGAGAACTTTCATCTGAAACTCGACAGTCTATTCTTGTTCTTAGAAATGAAGGCTATTCCATGCGAGACATTGCTAAGAAATTGAAGATTTCCTACACCGGTGTGTACTACTCCCTTCAGAGGACAGCACAAACAGGCTCTAACAGGTACTATTTAATGAAGATGCCAGTTGGGGACCTGTGAGGCGTCTGTTTCTCAAACTAGAGACTCTAATGTACTTATCTTCTTGCTCAGTTGTGCAACGCGGCCTCCCACTTCTTTTTCTACTCTGGTTAGAGCCTGTTTGTGCTGTCCTCTGAAGGGAGTAGTACACACCGGTGTAGGAAATCTTCAATTTCTTAGCAATTTCTCGCATGGAATAGCCTTCATTTCTAAGAACAAGAATAGACTGTCGAGTTTCAGATGAAAGTTCTCTTTTTCTGGCCATTTTGAGCATTTAATTGACCCCACAAATGTGATACTCCAGAAACTCAATCTGCTCAAAGAAGTGCCCATCCAACCAATCCAACTTGTGGGAGCTGCTTCTGGAAGCGTGGGGTGCAATTTCTCCAGATTACCTCAACAAATTAACAGCTAGAATGCCAAAGGTCTGCAATGCTGTAATTGCTGCAAATGGAGGATTCTTTGACGAAAGCAAAGTTTGATGTAAAAAAAATCTTATTTCAAATACAAATCATTATTTCTAACCTTGTTAATGTCTTGACTCTATTTTCTATTCATTTCACAACATATGGTGGTGAATAAGTGTGACTTTTCATGGAAAACACAAAATTGTTTGGGTGATCCTAAACTTTTGAACGGTAGTGTATATATATATATATATATATACATACACAAGAACCACCAAAAACTACTATAGTAATCCTTAATTTATCTTCGGTTAATCTTTTTCTTATCTTTATTACCTTACCTTTCACCATGCTTTGAATACCAAAAGGTATGATGAAGACTGGGGAATGGCTGAACTGGTGTACTCTGATTGGTTAGATCGGTGTCAATCATTTCCAGGTCGAGGAAAGACTAGATGAAGCACTGCTTCACTGGGTGGGCATAAAAACGCGTCATAAACCATAACTGTCCAATCAACAACGTGTAAGGTACTATGTCAACATAAATTCACTTACATTGGGTTAGTGAAGCAGAACACTCCCCCGTGTCACCTAAGGAGGGCGCTGTGTTGCACAATACCCACGACAAAAATCTTTTTACAGTGACACTTTTTTTTGCTTGAGGAAATAGTCATTCTAATAAAATGTAGGCATCTAAAATAGATGTTTTTTTGTGATGTTTTTTTGTTTGTTTTTTGATGAAGCACTGCTACACCTGTTGTCGTAAAGAAACCACCTCTGCTAAATTTTATAGGTTTATATTTATGAACCCTCAGAATCAAAATGGTTCATTTAATCTAACTTTTACATTTATTAGCATGATCCTGTACAAAAAAATAGCACGATAAATAATATTCAAAGGGTGGACTTAATTCATAATTTATAGCTTCAGTAGTTTAATCAGAATTGATAACGTTCCCTTTTGCATGTCCAGTTATGTTGAAAAGAGGGTGCTGGAGGGCATGCAAAGGAAAAATAGGAAATCAAAATAAAATTGATTAATTGTGCAAGGGCTTCCTTAGAGCCACTTACAGTGGCTTGCAAAAGTATTCATACCCCTTGAACTTTTCCACATTTTGTCACGTTTCGACCACAAACATAAATACATTTTATTGGAATTTTATGTGAAAGACCAACACAAAGTGGCACACAATTGTGAAGTACAAAGAAAATTATACATGATTTTAAAAAAAATTTACAAATAAAAAACTGAAAAGTGCGGTGTGCAAAAGTATTCAGCCCCTCTGAGTCGATACTTTGTGGAACCGCCTTTTGCTGCAATTACAGCTGCAAGTCTTTTGGGGTATGTCTCTACCAGCTTTGCACATCTAGACTGAAATGTTTGCCCATTCTTCTTTGCAAAACAGCTCAAGCTCAGTCAGATTAGATGGAGAGCGTTTGTGAACGGCAGTTTTCAGATCTTGCCACAGATTCTCAATTGGATTTAGGTCTGGACTTTGACTGGGCCATTCTAACACATGAATATGTTTTGTTTTAAACCATTCCATTGTAGCCCTGGCTTTATGTTTAGGGTCGTTGTCCTGCTGGAAGGTGAACCTCCACCTCAGTCTCAAGTCTTTTGCAGACTCCAACAGGTTTTCTTCCAAGATTGCCCTGTATTTGGCTCCATCCATCTTCACATCAACTCTGACCATCTTCCCTGTCCCTGCTGAAGAGAAGCACCCCAAGAGCATGATGCTGCCTCCACCATGTTTGACAGTGGGGATGATGGTATGTTCAGAGTGATGTGCAGTGTTAGTTTCTGCCACACATAGCGTTTTGCATTTAGGCCGAAAAGTTCAATTTTGGTCTCATCTGACCAGAGCACCTTCTTCCACATGTTTGCTGTGTCCCCCACATGGCTTCTGGCAAACTGCAAACGGGACTTGTTATGGTTTTCTTTTAACAATGGCTTTCTTCTTGCCACTCTTCCATAAAGGCCAGATTTGTGCAGTGCATGACCAATAGTTGTCCTGTGGACAGATTCCCCCACCTGAGCTGTGGATCTCTGCAGTTTGTCCAGAGTCACCATGGGCCTCTTGGCTGCATCTCTGATCAGTGCTCTCATTGTTCGGCCTGTAAGTTTAGGTGGACGGCCATGTCTTGGTAGGTTTGCAGTTGTGCCATACTCTTTCCATTTCCGGATGATGGATTGAACAGTGCTCTGTGAGATGTTCAAAGCTTGGGAAATCTTTTTATAGCCTAACCCTGCTTTAAACCTCTCCACAACTTTATCCCTGACCTGTCTGGTGTGTTCCTTGGACTTCATGATGCTGTTTGCTCCCCAATATTATCTTAACAAACCTCTGAGGCCATCACAGAACAGCTGTATTTGTACTGAGATTAGATTACACACAGGTTGACTCTATTTAGTCATTAGGTCAACATTCGATCATTCAGCAATCATCAGGCAACTTCTGAAGGCAATTGGTTGCACTCAGAGAAAAGGGGTCTGAATACTTTTGCACACCGCACTTTTCAGTTTTTTATTTGTAAATTTTTTTTTAAATCATGTATAATTTTCTTTGTACTTCACAATTGTGTGGCACTTTGTGTTGGTCTTTCACATGAAATTCCAATAAAATATATTTATGTTTGTGGTCGTAACGTGACAAAATGTGGAAAAATTCAAGGGGTATGAATACTTTCGCAAGCCACTGTAATGCTATGCATCAAATACATATCCACCTCCTGAGGTGTGTGTGTGTGTGTGTGTGTGTGTGTGTGCGTGTGTTTCTGTTTCCACTGCAGTCAAGGGATGGCTGCAAGGGTGTAAGGCCATGGTCTTTGTAGCAGGCATTAGCTCCAGTCTTAATGACTGGGTGAGATAAGGCACTCAAAATCCCCACAGTTCATTTGATCTATGGCTATTTGTATTCTATGGCGGTTTCTCATTTCCACTATGGGAAAAAAAAGGCATGCCATGTTAATGTGGTACTCTACCTATCTGATATCAACCTCAGGCACAAAAAATTTGAATGAACTTACTGACAGGAGATAGCGGTAGGTATCACTATAGATGTAAACATTCTGAAAAAATATTCTCAGGAGACATTTGGAATAAACTCTGGCATTTATATCAAGCTGACATGCACAAACCATCCATTTTTGATTTTTTTTTCTTTTGCCTCATATAAATATATACACCACTGGTTTATCTTTGCAGAAGAGTGGGAAACTGAGAAGTAGTCAAGCTGTCCCATAAAAGCCAAAGAAGCAAAGGGGGTCATTTGCAATTTTAAAGAGTAACTACATCTGAAACCATTTTAGTAAAATTGTTGATATCTACAGGTTAAAAATCATATAAAGGTTAAAAAATGCCAGGCTGATCTTGATACTCTGTGATGTTAGCATAGTAGGATAAACACAGCTGCAGCAGATCAAATTAATAATGCGTCTGTTTGATTAGGTATGCCAGCACACCTATCAGCATTGACAGACAGTCAGCCAGAGCCAGCACTGACAACTTTCAATAGTACTGACCCATGTAATTAGCTGCAGCTGTGTTTATCCTGCTATGCTTACAATCACAGAGTATCAAGACCAGCCTTTCATGTTTTTTACCTTTACATGGCTTTTGACCTGTACATATCAGCAAACTCATTAAAATGGTCAGGTGTTTGGTTGCGCTTTAACAGTATATTTGTTAGGCCGCTACCTTTAAGTTAAGAGTACTTAAGAACATCATAGTCTGCATAAAAGCAATCAAAAATCAGTACAGCATTTCCCTGAACACAAATTTTACGCAAGGAGTATCTTAGAATTTAATTGGTGCAGGTCTTGATAAAAAAGGGGAACAGCCAAATATTGTTTGGTCCAGAATGGAAGTGTAAAATGCAGATAATGTCCAGGTAGCTTAGTGGTTTATTCAATTGCCTACCAACACGGGGATCGCTGGTTCAAATCCCTGTGTTACCTCCGGCTTGGTCAGGCGTCCCTACAGACACAATTGGTCGTGTCTGCTGGTGGGAAGCCGGATGTGGGTATGTGTCCTGGTCACTGCACTAGCGCCTCCTCTGGTCTGTCTGGGCGACTGTTCAGGGGGGAGGGGGAACTGGCGGGAATAGCATGATCCTCCCACGCGCTACGTCCCCCTGGTGAAACTCCTCACTGTCAGGTGAAAAGAAGCGGCTGACGTCTCCACATGTATCGGAGGAGGCATGTGGTAGTCTGTAGCCCTCCCCGGCTCGGCAGGGGGGATGGAGCAGCCACCGGGACGGCTCGGAAGAGTCGGGCAATTGGCCGGATACAGTTGGGGAGAAAAGGGGGAGGGGGGAATCCACAAAAAAAAAAGAAAAAAAAAAGCATATACAATTATTTTGGGCTTGTTTTCCTGACTGTGAGGTTACCTAAAAGCAGATCTCTTGCTCAGATGAAATGAGCAATCACTCTATTTTACACATTTATTTAGTGTGGACAACTTTATCTTCCTGTGATGTATAAGAACTGAGGAATATATCAAGCCTATACTGCCTCTACAAAGCAACAAAATAAAATAATTTGTCCTTTTTCAATTCAGGGAAATATAGCACTTGTTCCATCAGAGACAGAAATTCCTTTACGGAAGAAACAACAACAATGAATCAAGTAAAAAAAAAAACCCACACACATTATTTGCCAGGTTTTTGATAAATAAAAAAAAAGCTTTGGAAAGTGGTTTAAAAGATTTTATTACTTTTATCGGTCTCCAGAAATTATTGGGCTCTATTTTTGTGAAGCTGGTTGCAAGCACTGGTGGATATGGGTGTGCCGAAAATATTTTTGGTAATTTGGAATAGGCTCGAAGTGGCGTTGCTGCCTTGCCATTGCAATGTAGCCCAAGACATATATTTTTTAAAAGTACTCCTTGCATCATTGCAATTGAACACAGTGATAAACCTTTTAGATTGTACCTGGAACTGCACACGAAGAGTTCATGATGGTTAATACTCTGTTCAATACCAAAGCCACCAAATTAATGCAATCCAGCATTCAAAGACAGTTGAATCAGTTCATCTGGACACGTATATTGACAGAAACGTTTCATCACTCATCTAAGTGAATTCTTCAGTCTAAACTGACTGCAGGTATCCCCACCCTTATAAACAATGCAGTTGCACAACAACTGAAAGCTGGGAGGCAAAGCTCTCAATTTACCAGTCAATGTCCGTTCCAGTCCTCACCTATGGTGATGAGCTTTGGGTAGTGACCGAAAGGGTGAGATCGAGGATACAAGTGGCTGAAATTAGTTTCCTCCGTAGGGTGTCTGGGCTCAGCCTTAAGAGATAGGGTGAGGAGCTCGGACATCCGGAGGGAGCTCGGAGTAGAGCCACTGCGCCTTTGCATCGAAAGGAGCCGGCTTAGATGGTTCGGGCATCTGATTAGGATGGCTCCTGGGCGCCTTCCTTAGGAGGTTTACCGGCCACCGCCGACTGGGAGGAGACCCCGGGGTAGACCCAGAACTCGCTGGAGGGTCTATATGTCCAATCTGGCCTTGGAACGCCTTGGGATGCCCCAGGAGGAGCTGGAGGGCGTTGCTGGGGAGAGGGGCGTCTGCCACCGCGAGCCAACCCCCGGAAAAGCGGCTGAAGATGAGATGAGAGAGGAGATGAACAACCGAAACCAATGACCAGTTTCATATGCAAATAGGTGTGACCATTAACTAGAGTTTCAATGGCCATGTGTACTATTCATGGAGGATTTGGGAATGTTTGCAATCACAGCATTGTAAGATGGCAACAGGTGTACTCTTAGCCCCCCCGGTTCAGGGATGGTTGTTCCCTCTTCTCATATAGATGGCCTCTTTGACTCCCCATTTAAACCAGCGTTCCTCCCTATCAAGGATGTGTACATCCTCATCCTTGAAAGCGTGGCCAGTGGCCTGTAGATGGGTGTAGACTGCAGAGTCCTGACCTGACGTGTTAGCTCTTCTGTGTTGTGCCACCCTCTTGGCCAGCGTCTGTTTAGTTTCCCCAATGTACAAGTCACAGCAATCCTCCTGGCACTTAACAGCGTATGCTGTATTGTTCTGTTTGTGCCAGGGGACCCGATCTTTGGGGTGGACCGATTTCTGGTGCAGTGTGTTTTGGGGTTTGAAAGCAACTGAGATGCGGTGTTTGGAAAATAAGCGTCTCGACTTCTCCGACACTCCCGACACATACGGAATCACCACTGGTTTACACTTAAGCAGCTGTTGCCTACAGTACAGGGCTACTACATGAGGTCAAGATCAAAAATGAATAAAGATCTGAACAGATTAATTAATTATTATAATAGGCAGCTGTTGTCCTTCTCCTCCTCTCTTCGATTGGCTGGTGCACTGTTTGGGTATCGAACTACACTTAACCAGGGCCTGTTCAATGTGGGATTTCTCCCCTTCCCTGGCCGCTGTGTCGGTGGGGACATTGTCATCTCAGTGGTACAGCATCCTGATGACTCCTAATTTGTGCTCCAGTGGATGATGAGAATTAAACCTCAAGTACTGATCAGCATGTGTTGGTTTACGGTAATCAATGATCAAATGTCCCCCATCACCAATTGCAATTTCACAGTCTAAGAAGGCTAACCTGTCATTTTTTCACATCCTCTCTAGTGAACTTGACGTGGTTGTCCACACAGTTAATGTGGTTGGTGAAACGTGGTACGTCCTGAGATTTAATTTTACCCAGGTGTCGTCCACAAATCTGAACCAATGGCTAGGTGGTGTCCCTGGATAGGACATCAGAGCCCTCTTTTCCACTTCCTCCATATACAAGTTGGTCACTATAGGTGAAACTGGGGCACACCCATGCTTCTGCCTATAGTACTGCCCCCTGTGTGAAGTAAGTAGGCTGAAGACACAGCTTCAGGAGCTGGTCAGTGTTAAGGGTGGTCCTTTAGCTAAGGTAGGGGTCGTCCTGTAATTTCATACGGACCACCTCCACTGCTTCATCAACAGGAACGCAAGTGAAGAGAGACTTAACATCATAAGAGACCATCATTTCATACTCCTCCATAATGATGCCCCTCACCTTATCGACAAAATCCATAGTGTTCTGAATGTGATGTTCATTACTGCCTGCCAACGGGTTAAGGATAGATGCCAGAAACTTAGAGCTGTTATAGGTCACTGAGTTAATCATACAAACAATAGGCCATAATGGCACATCCTGTTTATGTGAGCCTTCTTCAGTCGGAGCATAACCACAGAGGGCGTAGGTTTAGTGCATTCCCTTGGCTGGCTCAGGATCAGCCACGTGGACTAATATTAGCTACTAGCGCGAATCCCCATTAAGGGGCTTGATATAAGACTACCAGAACCCGATGCCGCCCAGGTTCAAAATGACATGGGTCTCTTTCATTTACAATGGCCTTTTGGAGCCATATGTTTATGCCTTTTAGAAAAGTGTTCAAATTGCCAGCTCTGATGTGTGAACATTAGCTGCTACATTAGCTAAATAGCAAAATCCTTATTAATTTTAACAACCTGTTCCATGAAGTTTTGTTTCCTTTTTAGCTTATCCGAAGTGGAGCCAGAATGCAGTGTGCCACACATTTGTAAACATGTTGTTAACAAGCACATTCATTTTAGACAAATATGTGTGCATTGTTGAATATGTTCCAATTCAGCAATAATATGATTAATGCAATCTAAGTGTTTCCCAGCCCAATACTCAAGTACCCCCTGTCCTGCAGATTTTCTTTGTAACTCTGAATAGGTAGGCCTTCTTGTAGTTACTTATCCATCCATTCCATCCATTTTCTGAACCACTCATCCTGCTCTCAGGGTTGCGGGGATGCTGGAGCCTATCCCAGCAGTCATTGGGCGGCAGGCAGGGAGACACCCTGGACAGGCCGCCAGACTGTCACACAGGGCCGACATACACCCACCCACACCCACACACATAGGGACAATTTAGCATGGCCGATTCACCTGACCTACATGTCTTTGGACTGTGGGAGGAAACCGGAGCCCCTGGAGGAAACCCACGCAGACATGGGGAGAACATGCAAACTCCACACAGAACGACCCGGGACGACCCCCAAGGTTGGACTACCCCGGGGCTCGAACCCAGGACCTTCTTACTGTGAGGCAACCACGCTAACTGCCGCGCTACTGTGCCGCCCAATTTTTGTTACTTATCCAAACATGTTATAACCATATTATATAGCTATAATCATATAACCAGGGGCCTTGTGTATCAGTCGTTACTATGGGCACATTTGTTCGTACACACCCATGGAATTTTTTCGCCCTCAAGATGGTCTGACAGTCAGAAGCAAAGCATGATGGTTATTTGTGATTCCTTACTCCTAACATCTATTGTCTACCTCTTGCAATGAGCAATCACCCAGGCCCGCAAAGACATCAGTGTTAGCCAATCGGTGTCTAAATTCAGGGGTTCACTGGTCTCTGAGACAAACTTCAGGGCTAGAAAAAGCCAATGGGTGTGTACGAACAAATTTGACCATATAGTAACGATTGATACACAAAGCCCCGGGTGTGCTAAATCTTGACTTAATTAAGTGCTGATTGAGTAAGTACAAACAGGGCTATACCTATGCAGTGTAACAATGAAAATCTACAGGACAGGGGATACCTGAGGATGGTCTTGGAAAACACTGACGTAAAAAAAAAAAATCTGGCATTTCATTGGCATCCCTTGCCCTCTCAAACTTGGCATGGGCATTGGCCCTATATTGAATCACCTCTAGTCTCTAGTTCTAGGTTGCGTATGAATCTGATGTGGGTCCCACCTCAGCTCCACATCATTGCCCAAATTTAGATCCGACAAGATGGCAGCAAGCATACATGCAAACTCGCAGCTTGTTACAGATGCCACATCCATGTTTTTATGCAGTCGGTGGTTCCAACCAGCCCATCTCCATCTTGGAGGCCCGAAGCCACACATATGCTCCAGGAGCATTGTGATGGCAGCACTGCTATTCTCTCTGACAGAACTGAGCGACCAGGTTGAAAGGATGCTCTGAGCTCCAGTGAGGTGCAGCCTTAAGTTTTAAAATATCGTCAAAGGGAGGGACGTGTGGCACAGCCCTCCATTTGAAGGTAACTTTGGATGCTCAGCTGTCACAGGTGGTAGCCAATTCAGGAGCTAGTAACATTGGCCTGAAAACGAACCCAGACAGAACAGCTTATTGAACACAGGAAACTGGCACTGTCAAAGCTTTTCATAGTGTCAGATGTTCTGACACAGATACTGACTCCGTAAGATCATCTTGTGTTTGATTTACATGAACCACGCATAGGAACGAGGTATGATGAAGCAGTTTCTCAAGAAAGTAGCAATAAATTAACTTGGAAGGTGTAGAAAGGGCCCTGTGATGGCCTGGCGGCCTGTCCAGGGTGTCTCCCCACCTGCCGCCCAATGACTGCTGGGATATGCTCCAGCATCCCCGCAACCCTGAGAGCAGGATAAGTGGTTTGGAAGATGGATGGATGGATAGATGGATGGTATAGAAAGGAAGAATGGTTTGAATGATCTGATGGCACCTAGATTTTTTTTGTATTATTTAGCATCTTTACTTTTGGGCGCAACTTATAATGTGTAGCCACCGCCCAAAAACCTCAACTAGTGGCTAGGGTAAGCCCCCACATTTTGAGACAGCCCAATGCCCAGACATATCCTGGCAGGATAAAAAGATAGCTTGTGCAAGAACAGTGTACTTGACGGGGTAACCACATAATGGCAGCAGTGATTATGAGTAAACGTATATAACTTAATTATTCCACTTTTGGAAGACAAAGGCATAAACATCTCCTTGGCATCATAGGTGAAGATGAACAACTGAGGAATGATTTATTTAGTATGCAAAAACTAAAGCAATTATGGGAAGACAGGGATTATGATTTGAGCGGACATAAACCAGCAATTTGCGGTTCTCGCAAGAGATTGTCTTCATACCCGGAACATATTGTGTGTGTGTGTGTTTTGTTTTTCTAAACAACAACAACATTACTCTTTATAATGTTGCACTCCTTCTGCTAACATGGAGAAATTCAGTGGATGCATTTGAAAAAATTACATTTCTATAAACTCAACTGAACTGTGAGGCTGGAAAGCCAGCCTACACCATGTGGAGGAGGTAAGGTGTTGTGGATTTTTTTTCTTTTTGGAATTTTCCCCCCTTTTCTCCCCAGTTGTATCCGGCCAATTACCCCACTCTTCCGAGCCATCCCGGTCGCTGTTTCACCCCCTCTGCCGATCCGAGGAGGGCTGCAGACTACCACATGCCTCCTCCGATACATGTGGAGTCACCAGCTGCTTCTTTTCACCTGACAGTGAGGAGTTTCAGCAGGGGGACATAGCGCGTGGGAGGATCACGCTATTCCCCCCCCAGTTCCCCCTCCCCTCTGAACAGGCACCCCGACCAACCAGAGGAGGCGCTAGTGCAGCGACCAGGCCACATACCCACATCTGGCATCCCACCCAAAGACACAACCAATTGTGTCTGTAGGGACACCTGACCAAGCCGGAGGTAACACGGGGATTCGAACCAGTGATCCCCATGTTGGTAGGCAACGGAATAGACTGCAACGCCACCCTGATGTCCGTCTGGTGTTGTGGGTTTGAGGTCACATCTATTAAGTTTACTTTGGTAACTATGGATTCATGATCAGATGTTATTGTTTATATGATGTCATGAGATCATAAGATGTATCATAGGATGTATCCTATAGAGGTATGTAGATACGGTTGGTAGTCATATGTCAAACTTTGCTTTTGGCATAACTACCTGACAGAATCTATATTAGTGCTTGCTGATACAAAGAGGCTAACTCCAATGTTGCATTACTGCCACTCAGGTCCAGTCGAGAGGCTAACCCTGCATCTGCTCAGACATAGAGAGAGAGGTAGGATGCTGAATTAGAACCAGGTTGACCACGTTTGCTCCCCCAAACCAAAGCCTAATCTCTGCTTCACTTTCCAAAGGTTCATAACAAACCAGCAAGGTCAGCATCCCTTAATCCCACATTTATTAATACAATTAAGTTTATGATCAGATTTTTGCAGCAATTCAGCTCCTTAACTGCTGTGCAGGCTGTTTCATATGAGTTGACAGAAATTGTGAAACGTTTTGAACTGGATATAAATGTGTCTGCAAGTACTGAGTAGCAATGGGTAAGTAAGTCTAAATTTCATGGTGTTGAGAAGACTCAGTGGGGAGTCTTCTTCTGAAATGCCAAAACTTACTTCTGAGCCCTCTGATGGTGTCATGAGAATAATTCAATAAAACAGCTGTGATCATTGCTGCACACTTGAAAACCCTGATGACACACCAGCTTTTTTTTTGGCTGTTCCGCTGATGTCCAATTTAAATTTAAACACACTGTAGGTGCTCTCATACAAGTCACAAGGAATAGCCTCCAGCAATTCCTATATATTTCCAAATGTGTCCCCTGCCTAAAAGCTGCAAGCTGGTCATCTGTTCTTTCTCAATTATCCTAGATGATACATATTTGCTTTAGCTGAAGAAAGCATCCACAGGACACTTTCCAGGACCTGTCAGTTTGACGGGACTCATGAAGTCCCATAATTCCAAGCAATTCTCACTGATAGATATAAAAGCATCTTTTGTGTGTGTGTGTGTGTGTGTGTGTGTGTGTGTGTGTGTGTGATATGGCTACAAACAATCTTTGGGCTAATAATATCATTTTGAATGGTGCTGATCCAAAGAGTTCCAGTTTATAACACAAGCATGTGATCACTTCTGATCACTTCACAAACAAACATTTGGGATGTGAAAACAGGCTGGAGGCGTGCACAGACTGCAGCAGGTGGGGTTGGGGAAGTGTTTAGCTATACTTATCCTGACGTTAATGTCCTAAAAGTATCATCTTGAATAAGGAGCAATAATAAACCTGGCTGTTGTTTTTTCATTTTTCATTTTGAGATAAGTTATAGCTTTCAAGATTAAAAAAAAAAACAACTTAGCATGCTATAGTATTAACATATTTCAATGTGTTTGTGTATGTACGTATGTACGTATGTATGTATGTATGTATGTATGTATGTATGTAGGGCCCTGCCTGGAGCTGTGCCCGAAGAGGAAACACCGAGGGAGGTCTGACGGGACGCGGAAGCGGGGCAGGCTAAGCCAACTGCTAGCCCATGCAGACCGGCAGTTCAAACAGTCATCTTGGCTGGCGATCGTTCTCCTGGACAGTGATTTTTTTTAGTTTAGATATAGGTGTTAGTTTGGATATATGTGTTCTTGTAGTTCTTTTAGTTTTTGGATATGTGTTTTTGTCTTTGTGTTGCACTGCTGTGGGCTGGGAGAAATTATGTTTTGTTTCATTTCATGTGCGCAAGCGCATGAAATGAAATGAAAGGACATAGTGTTTCTGATTCTGATGTATGTATGTATGTATGTATGTATGTATGTATGTATGTATGTATGTATGTATGCATGCATGTATTTTCTAAGGTATCACTGTTTCAAGCTATTGATTGCTTTAAAGCAAAATGAGGGATATGGCGCCTGCCATGACTTAGCCAATACTCCTCCTGTCCTTCCAAAAACTGACCCAAGATAAATCTAAATCCCACCATGGCCATCTCATTAAAAGTGTCTTGGATATGCCACTCATGCTGGCTTGTCATAATGCCCTCTCATCTGCATGTAGCAAGTGCACTTCCCCACTTGAGGGTCCTCCCATCAGTACCTGCTAGCAAATCAGGGCAGCACAGTTTAGCATCCCAACCAGAAATAATTCTGTCTGACTGACATCTGATACATCCAAGAGATGCTGTGTGCACTTGAAGCAGAGACTCTTTTGTCTTTTATTTTATCTGTCTCCCAAGGTCATAAAAGATTCATGTGCTATGACTTACAGTGTTTGTTAATTTACATTAAGCAGAGCACTGCAGAGTGCCAAAGAGAGGATGCAGCGGTGAATAGATTTTATGAATATTTACTAAGCTGAGAAAAACTGATTATTTAGAAACAGGAACAAGAAGCACAGGAGCCATGTAGGCTTATGCATATTGAGAGTAAATGAGCAGCACAAACTCTGCAGACCTCAGCAATTCGCTCTCAATTTACAGGAGTTCAAAGGAAATCATATACTCAATCCTAATGAGCACCACACTGTACTACAGATTAAAAGCTAAAAGATGCTACATGTAAGGTTTCATCATAAATAGATGATCTATTTATGATGAAACCTTACATGTAGCATCTTTTATGACAGTTCAACCAAATTCATAGTGATCTATTATAGATCACTATGAATTTAGTTGAACTGTCATATTAGATATATTGATGTTAGATTTGAACCCCCCCCCCCCCCCCAGTTGACCAGAAAAACACCAACAGAAAGCGGCTCGGAGAGATGGAAGTATAGCACAAGTTAATGCTGTATTTGTTTAAGATTGGTTGTTATTGCATTTGGTCTTTTGTGTGTGTGTGTGTGTGTGTGTGTGTGTGTGTGTGTGTGTGTGTGTGTGTGTGTGTGTGTCTGTCCACAGCTAATCTCTCATACTATTGGACCTATCAGCCTGGCATTTTTTGTGCACATTTATGACTGTATGAACAAGAACGTCTCGTGGTTGCAGTGAATCAAAACCATAGAAAAACGTTTGTTCTCGCTACTGCCGCTCCCTCTCTTCATTCAGTCTCTAGCGCGCTCAACCAATGCTGCTCTCTGTAGCACCCGATCTGAGTCAATCGTAGATGTGAGTTGCACAAGCGCACGCATGCACACAGTTGACTTAGATCGGGCATCGACAGAGCTGGATAAACCGTTTATGCTCACACATGCATGACTCACATCGGGCAGCGACATGATCGAAAGTTATTAAAAGAATTTTGGTAATCCAAAAAATGTGCATGTTATAAAGGAAACACTTCCTCTGGGTGGCAGTTAAAACAGGAAGTGTTGCCTATTCTTGTGGCTGCCCGATCTGAGTCAACAGTAGATGTGAGTCACACATGTACAAGCATAAAAGGTTTGCCTAGCTTTAGGCTATGGTCACACATGTGCAAAGTTAACAATGGCAAATATTCACCTCCCGTTCACTTCCATTCTATGCAAGCGAAGGGACAAATAAAACATTCGCTCCCGGCAGCACAGGAAATTTGCATCTTCGCTTCGCATGAAGTTCAACTTTGGTGGCCCTTAACTGGTGAATTTGCAAATTGCTTTGTTAGGGTCAGACCAAAATGGTCACACATAGCAAACCTTTTCTTTTTGGGAAGTACAAGTTCATATTAGTTAGCGTAACAGTGTAACAACCATGAATGTGTAGACTCACTAGCCCTTGACTAACAGGACGGATCCTTTAGTTGACTGGTTAGCGCAGTCACCCGTGGTGCGGGGTTTGATTCCCGGCTGCCCCCTGAATTCTCGCTACATTTGTGGCAGCTGGGAATCGAACCTGGGTTCCCCGCACCATGGGCGACTGCACTAACCGGTCAACTAAAGGGTCTGACCTGTTAGCCAAGGGCTAGCGAGTCTACACATCCATGGTCGTTACATTGTTACGCTAAACTTGGTTGCATTCGTGCGAGGGTCCGCCTAAGGAGGCTTTACAACATAGACTGACAGGCAAAACGTTTTTATTAGGTAGATTTTTTTGGCTTTGAGCACTGCATATTATTTTTTCCCCCCGTATTTCCCGCTGAATCAACTTGGGCACTAAAAAAAAAGTCATAATGGCAGGAAAAACACTGGTTTTTCTGTCAGTGTGTGTGTGTATCTGTCTGCTGCTAATCTCGCATACTACTGGGCCTGTCAGCCTAATAATACACGGTTACTATGACTGCATGATCAAGGATATCTTGGGGTTGTGGTGACTGAAAGCCTTTGAAAAAATCTGTTTTATACTGCAATTGGGTGCTAACTCCTCAGCTGGTTTTTCACCTAAATCCGAGAAATGGAAAAGGGGCGATACGTAGGCAGAGCCTCCGTATTTTCCCATCTCCCGGTAGGCGAAAAAAGGGGTGGTTTGTCACCAAGTCCGAGGACCAGAGAAGAGGCGATACACTTGGAGGAGATTTGCACTCTATTGATTGCACTCTTCTAGTTTAGGGGTGGAATAATGCAAAAATACACTCTTTTACTTTATTGCTTTGGTAATTCTACTGTAATTACCGTGACCCAGCTTTGACTTACTTTCTGTGATTCTAGAACTGCTGAGGCTAACAACTCCTCATGAACACTGGACAAAATACTCAGCTTTTTCAGTTATAATCCATCACTAAGCTACAGCGTGTATTGACAACTTGACTGTATGCACACTTCTGTGAAAGTGTGCCTTGCAGGCAAGCATTAATCATTAGCTTTGACACATCAAAGCAAATTATCATCTGCTACTGGATAATCGAATATCGCCCAGTTCAAAGAGAATTTTCAGATTTTGGAGAAGGGGTCTCAATCAGGATTCACTGGAGACTGCCTGTTTTCAAACGATTCCACCTGCATGTACTCGCCAGGCTCTCTGCTCGTCCTGTGTTGTCAGACAGAGTACTTCCACCTCAGAGAAGTGGAAGTGTGTGGGTGTTCTGCACTTAAGGAATGCTCTTCAATTGAGGCAGATGGAGCTGTTGTTGTTAGTGGGGGCAGGGAGATTACCTCTCTGAAAATGCACATCATCGCAGATCGCTCTCTACACACCCTCTCCAGTCCTCCAGCTAACTGCAGAATGGTAGACTCAGAGAACTGCTTGGGTGTTTGCCTTTCTCTAGTGTGTTTCAATACTGTACAGAAGGAAAGACCAGTCTGCATACACCACACACACACACACACACACACACACACACACACACACACACACACACACACACACACACACACACACACACACACACACACACACACACACACACACACACACACACACACACACACACACACACACACACACACACACACACACAGTATGGCTGAGCTTATTCTTAGGGGTTGCAACAAAATAACAATGCAACGTTGCCGCTTCTTAAACTAGTTCAGTCAGGGCAGCTCTTGTATTTGGAAGCATGTTTTATTTATTGCATTAGAGAAGCAATATGACTTTAACTTTAGTGATGAATGAATCTGCTTATATACACAGACTGCACTTAGAGCACACAATATCTATCAAGAACACAGAGCAAAATCTCCCATATAGTACATAGAATCAGACCCAAGCAGGTTGCAGGTGGATGAACAGCAGCCAAATTATCATTTCAATGCAGGGCAAACTGGTTTCCTCCGGTAAAATAGCTCACCATTTAGCAGGGCCACCTGTGGTTGGTGTTGTTAATATTTGGTTGAAACCATCTGGATCAGCAGTAAGCAAGAGTTCCCTGACTAAACTTGCTCCGTCCGTGTCGGCAACCATAAAAAATATCAACAAAAGGAGAAACCAAATTAATACATATTCCTGCAATATACAGATAATAATAATAACAATAATACACAGGATAATAATTCATACGTATAATAAAACAAATAATAAACATTTTTAATAAAATAATAAACCTCCTAACACCACAAAAACTGCGTTCCTTCTATTTATATGGTTTCCCATTTGATCACAATAACTTAAGGTATATAGCAGACTATATATACTTTATTATCTACAAAATAATCAGTGAAAACAATTAGTCTAAGACAATGTTTGAGTCTTGGAAAAATACCTTAGATAACAAGACCTGTTCGCTCTGTGATGAGCTGGGTCATTTCAACATGTAGATATTGGTTCTGCATGCCGAAACGACACCAGTCAACCTTATGATTAACACAAGGCAGGCACATTGGTGATTTTGCTGTCACAAATATGCAATTACAAATCAGCCCTGTGCAGAAATGTGATTAGCCACAAGCCAGGAATGTGTGTGTTTTTGTGCGAGAGTTTGTCTTCATATGCAAATGAATGTGTGTGTGTGTGTGTGTGTGTGTGTATGCACACGCATTCATGTTTTGTATGTTTCCACACATACCTGTATGTGCACAACAGTTTTTGAGGTGCAGCTGAAGCGTGAGAGAATGTCGAGGTGGGGGCTTAATGAATCCAAATAGCAATCCTAGGGAGTGGTCTATTGTTCCAAAGAGAAATTTATATTTATATCAATAGGATCAGCACCATAGGGTCAGTTGGAATAGCCGACTACAGAGATCTACTGGCAGCATAGACAAAAACAATATCAGGGAGGGGTTGTCATTATAACCAAGGGCATGTGAGGGATTTAAACTGAATAAAGCCCCTTTGTTACCCTGTTCCAGCCATTGTTTGTTTGAACTTCGCTGATGCAGAAACAAAAATTTTCCTCCCTTATATTCACATTGGGTCAGGTCTGGCTCACAAACCTGTCCACATCTCATAAATTGAATATGAGAGAATTACAGGAAAATCTATTGCATGGGCAGCTGATACACAAGACACACCCTCATATAAAAGATAGGTTGAATTTGCAAACATTCAGATCAGTCAGAAGGTGAATTCTTGTTCAAGAACTCAAATTATCTTGAATTATGTGGATTTTCAAAACTACACGGCTACTGCAAGAGGCTGCAAAGCAAAAGTAGTGTAAGAAATGTGTGGCAAGGGGAGGTGGAAGAGGAGAGAGAAGCTTCACAGGAAAAAGGACAACATATGACTGTTCTTGTTGAGTGGAATGGAGAGACCTCATTAATTTTTAATTGCGATGCGGGGCTGAGTGCATTGCCATCCACATCAGGCTGCATGTGCCCTTCTTTTTCCTCATTTCACTCCTTTCAAATGAGAGTGTACATCTCATTTGTCTTCTTTCCAGCTTTTGAGCCCACAATTAAATGCAAGAATAAAGGGTGCAGCAGGGTCTAGGTCATTTCTCAATTTAATTTCTATGAAAACTACAAGAATAAGCCTACAAAGCTAATTGATATCAACTGAGCGCTCTGTGAAAAGTGACATGTTCTGCAGTTGGTGAATGTAGGTGGCTTTTACACTAGTGGCATGGAGTTAGCAGTTTTATTTCACAGTGAAAATGAGAATAGAGAGTAATGCAGGTTGCCTAATAGGAAAGCTTTGGTACACAGCAACATCACTGAAAAATGAATTTTGCTGTGAAAACAACATAAACATCAGGCTGCAGTCAGTCTGATATACAACATAGCGTGTGCTGTGAAATGCAATAGATTGTTCTTCCTCACACCACCAAATGTGAAACGTAACCTAATAACATCTTGGCCATTATATCCCAAATTACCAACAGAGAACCTTTTTTTTTAACCCACCAACAGAAAATAAATAGCTTGTTAATTTCAACTAGTCACCGCATTACTGAAGGTGGTGCATCTGGTTTGCAGAGCATTGACCATACATACAAGTTAGCCAGTGCATTAACGAATTACAAACCTCAATGGCAGGAGCCACATTTGTAGGACTCCAGTAAAATGGAAAAGAAAAATGGTCCACACCTTCATGTTATTTTTTTTTTGTTGGTGTATTGGGAAGTCACATGAGTGGTTAACAGGCTGTTTCAGAGTGCACCCATGTCCTGTATGGGTATAATATTACAAGGTACTGTCTTCCAAACTGCCAAAATCAATTAACATGAATAATGAATGGCTACTGACTCAGTTATTGGTGAGTATTAATTTATTTCCTGTTCTCATTGCTCTCAGCCATCAAGATCCATTAAATTTCACAGGTAGGTGCAGCTAACTGTCTTTCATAAATAATACTTAAGTTCTGTTTTGTTTTTCTTATCAAGGAGAGTTGACTGTTCACTCAGTTTTATTATTTTTATTTTCTTAGACTGTAGGTAAGTTGAGAGGGGGGACAAAGGTACAACACAGAACTGCCAGATTTGATCCGAGGCTTCTGGCGGCAACGACATGGCGCCTGCTATTGCAGCAGACACAACCAACTGACCATCTCCTTATTCAGACATCATTTTTGAAAGTAACCGTGCCTCCGTTCAAGTACAGTATAAGTAACCATTTATATTAGGGCACATTGCAATCACCCCTTCGTTAGCCTGGCTAAAACCAAAAATGCCCCACTCACCAGCAACGCGTCGTAACTTCCCGGTCCGTACCGGAAACCCGACTTGTTCTACGCATTGCCGCGTTGTTCTACGCATGTGCGGTATTCTGCTACGCGTGTGCCATGTTGTTATTGTTGGCTCGCGCAGGCGCAAGGTAAGCGCGGTTGTTGAGGTTGAGATTCGAACAAACCGGGTTACCGGTACGGATCGTTAGTGATATGCATATGGCAAGCCCTTTTAACATTTATCAGCTAGACGAGAGATCCGCAATGACGTAATGATATATCTGCAATGACGTGATGTTAATTCCGGATAGTCCACCGTAGCTAACAGATGTTAACAGGGTTTGCCATACATGCATGACTTACTACATAGGTAGGTGTGACTTACTACGTAGGTAGGTGTGAAATGGTTTCAACTCACACTTTCTGTACATCAGAGCATTTAGCCTATGCTTTTTTTATTTATTTTGAGATACTTTATTGATCCATGTAGGGAAATTATCTGTCAATAAACGTTGTGTCCAGATGAACTGATTCGTCCTTCTTTGGTTTTCTTACCTGGATTATTGAGCACGCATCAAGATATTCTGCATTTAACCCATACTAGCTGTGTAGCTAGGAGCAGTGGGCAGCCGCCGTGCAGCACCCGGGGACCAACTCCAGTACCTCTTGCCATACCTTGCTCAAGGGCACAGACAGAAGTATTAACCCTAACATGCGTACTTTTTTGATGGTGGGGGAAACCGGCGCACCCGGAGAAAACCCACCGCAGGCATGGGGAGAACATGCAAACGCCACACAGAGGACGACCTGGAATGACCCCCAAGGTTGGACAATCCCGAGGTTCGAACCCAAGACCTTCTTGCTGTGAGGCGACAGCGCTAAACATTGCGCCACTGTAGCTAGTGGTTATTTAATTATTGTTTTTTTAGTGGCTCCCATGAAATCATCAATTCGGTTTAAGCACATACTTTCAGACACAGATTTCTTAGTTGTATGAGCTCTTTATTTTCAATAGTTAGCATGTCGTTAATTCTAACCAAAATCTGTCTTCTAAACATTTTCCAAGTGTTTTGCTTTTCCTGTAAATATACACAGCTATTTACAGAGGATCCAGTTGGTCACATAGACCAAAACGTTGTTGATTTTTAATATGTATATCTACTAACAAACGTAGACAGTGTGTGGATGTTCATACTTTCAGAGCATCTGCTATAACTGTCACAGAGGCACATCCCAGGCGTGCAAAGCGTCTTAGTTTGGAAAGAGCGCTGGGAATTTTTAGACTTGAGTTTACACCGTAGGTATAAAGGTTGGATCTTACGTGTGCTGTAATTATCTGTGCCCTCTGGCTATGTTAACTTATAACATTAATAAAGCAAGGACGACTGCTCTCGTGCTGGGTGTTTATTCACCGACCGGATTCCGACTGACGTTGTTACGTACATCACGTGACTTTGTTGTGGCGCTACGGAAAGCCGTAAGGGACATTAGCAAATCAAAGGTTACTAGCAACTATTACATCTCCCTTTTTCTTAAAAGTGCTGCTTTCTCTGCAGAGATACAGACCACGTTGAGCACGTTTATAAGCGAATACAATCTGTGGGTTCTGTTACCTTACAGATTATGCCGCCTTTCTCCATGCTGTCAAGCTCGTCCCTCAGTTTGCTGCGTAGGGCGGTGGGGATTCTGCGTGGCGGGCAGACGACCGGCGTTGCATCTGGTGTGACGCGGAAGGTGCACTCGCCTGGGAACTCTCCTATTCCCTGGAAAACATCTGCATACTCATCCATTATGCTCTGTGATGTGACATTGTTTTCCTCGCTCACAGCCATCACTATTTTTACCAAGTTTAGGTCACGGCATGTTTTCATTGCCATGACTGGTGGGGCGTTTGTGTCAATGACGTAAAAGTCCAGCATCATTGCATTGTCTCTGTACTTACATTTGAGTTTGCATGTGCCTTTCACGCTCAGCGCGCCTCCTCCATATTCAGTGAGTCTGTGTATTGCTGGTTTCAGTGTCACATTTTTGAACAGCGCCTGGAACAGGTTGGTGGGAATAGTATTGGCCTGTGCCCCAGTGTCTAGTTTAAACTTTACCTTCTGTGGAGGTGTGCCAATTCCAACCTCTACGTAAGCCTGCTCGTTGCTCTTTCCGTTGTTCTCTATTGAGATGCAGTCTATATACAGCTCTGTCTGTTCTCCCACAGCGGTGCTCTCCACTGTAATGTTGTCGAAGTACAGTTCTTCCTGCTCTCTGCCAGTGGTGTACTCTTCTGGGTTCTCTCCGACGGCATGTACTGTGCCGCGGTAGTACTTTGTCTGTCCCTGGGAGCTAGACTTGCATACTTTAGCAAAATGATTGAGCTTCTTGCATTTAATGCATTGTTTACCCTTAGCTGGGCAAGTGGCTTTAGCGCCGTGTAGCCCTCCACAATAGCTACACGCCCTAGCGGCGGTGCTAACGTTACCTTCCCTTTGTCTGAAGTTAGCGTTAGCTGCTTTGGGTGCGTTCGGTTTGTAAGTCTTTCTGCCTATTGCGTGCACCGTTTCACGTGTGCTGCCCTGGCCCATAGACTTTAGCTGTTGCTTTGTTAGCTCGTGTGAGCGGGCTACATCTATGGCTTTTTCTAGCGTTAGCTCAGCTCCCTGGCTAAGTAGCTTTTCTCTCACTCTGGGTGAGTTGGTGGCAAACACGATGCGGTCCCTGACCATCTCGTCGGCATTTGGGTAGCCACAGTCTTTGACTAGGAGCGTTAGCTGTTACAAATTGTTCGAAGGATTCACTCTCTCCCTGCATCTTTTCATGAAATTTATATCTGGCATAAATCGGGTTTGCTTTGGGGGTGATATACTCAGTGTACTTATCGTAGTACGTTTCTAGCTTCTTGGCTTGTTCGCTGAGTGTCCAAGTGTTGTGCACATCGCGCCCTTTTTCCCCTATCCAGAGCAGGAGGTAGCTGTATTTCTCCTCTTCGTTCTTCCCGCGCAGGGGGCCCTTGAACATTAGCTCCGTTGTTTGTCGAAATCGTCTCCATGCTTCAGGTAAGTTCGCCGATTCCCAGTCCATCCGTGGAGCTGGAACGCCGTACGAATCCATATTGGGTATTTAAACTCCGCTACTCTGACACCATGTAATGATCTGTGCCCTCTGGCTATGTTAACTTATAACATTAATAAAGCAAGGACGACTTCTCTCGTGCTGGGTGTTTATTCACCGACCGGATTCCGACTGACGTTGTTACGTACATCACGTGACTTTGTTGTGGCGCTACGGAAAGCCGTAAGGGACATTAGCAAATCAAATGTTATTAGCAAATATTACATGTGCATTGCAGCACAGGCTAATGTTATTTTAACACGGGTTACTGAATCCCTGACCAAACATTTGGTATGTGTCGGTCTATTCCATTACCTACCAACACGGGGGTCAAGTCAAGTCAATTTAGCCCAATATCACAAATGACAAATTCGCCGGTTCGAATCCCCGTGTTACCACCGGATTGGTTGGGCGTCCCTACAGACACAACTGCGGGTGGGAAGCCGGATGTGTGTATCCTGGTCGCTGCACTATCGCCTCCTCTGGTCGGTCGGGGCACCTGTTCAGGGGGGGAGGGGAAACTGGGGGGGGGGGGGGTAGCGTGATCCTCCCACCCGCTACGCCCCCCTGGCGAAACTCCTCACTGTCAGGTGAAAAGAAGCGGCTGGCGACTCCACATGTATTGGCGGAGTCATGTGGTAGTCTGCAGCCCTCCCCGGGTCGGCGGAGGGGGCGGAGCAGAGACCGGGATGGCTTGGAAAAGTGGGGTAATTGGCCAAGTACAATTGGTGAGAAGAAAAAAAAAAGGGGGGGGGGTAATCATATGTGCCAATTGTAAGGCACATTCATCTTCAGTGAATAATAGTTAATCAGCTGGAACTATTAAGCTGTCCATTCTGTTTAGGTTCAGCCAGAACAAAAAGAAACACTGGGAATACATACAGTTACATCAGTCTTACTGAAACCATCCCTTTAAACTAACTCCATATCATCCAATGGCTACTGCTGGAAAGCTGTACTCAAGCATATTAGTTGTAAAGAGTGTCCTATGACGAGGACTTGTCATTTTGCACATACGACTTTAACCTTGTTTGAGCATCCATTGTACTAATGCATGCCAGCACCATCTGGACCTCAGAAGTTGCTGAACTAATGTCTTGCCAAATCTATGATTTAATTTAGCTGAGTGGATAGCCTACTGGTTAGTCAGCTTGTCTCCCACCGATGGGACCCAGGTCAAATTCCACACCTGTCAAAGTATCCTTGAGCACGATACACAAACCTACCTGCTTCAGGGGCACCACACCGACTGGCTGTCCAGAAAACACATTTAGGAGTGAACACGTGTTAAAGATAAATAGACGGACAGCTCTTCTGATTTTACCACAGTTATTCCCACGTTATACAGCGTACATATATATATATATATATATATATATATATATATATATATATATATATATATCATCTCACTCAGTTGGTTTTTTGAGAGCATACAAGCACTGGAGATTTATTTTTTCCTTAGGCAGGTTTGCAATATGCTATCAATACAAAATGTTGCACAGTTATATGAATACATATGCATGAGTCCTAAAGTGTAAAAATGAATTTTGAGATAATAATGCACCCAAGACAAGCCCAGAATATCCTTGTTAAAATGTAAAAGAGACCAAAAAGGGGAGCACAATTACAAGCTAAACCTTCCCCCCGATACTTCGTCTTGACTCGCACATAGTTTACTTCTAGGCGTCAAAAAAGATGTATTCACACAATGTTGATTTCTCCTATCCTAAAGATGTAATGAATATTTTCTTAGATCAAGAAATCAACAATATATGAATCTTTATTACTAATTTATAGATTAAGATTTTATTTTACACAAGTTTTAAAAAGCAAACGCCCATGTTGTCAATAATTGCACCACAAGACTGTAACAAGGAAAACGAGGTCCCTTCATTGCTGATACAGCTGAGCGACAGTCTTATTCTATCAGGATTTCCTCTCTGCAAAAGCAATACGGAACGTGTTAAGCGTTGCATTTAATTGTAGCACTTTGATATTCGTTACAAATCACTGTTGTTGTTAGTAATGTAACCCAAAGCCATGGCAAAAAGCTGCAGCATACCGCACAACCTGTTGCTTTGAGTCTCTTCCTAACAAACACCGCCCTCTTGTGGTATAGCCACATTACTGCAAACACATTTGCTTCCACTCAAAAGTATTTTAGCATTCTTTGTATACCTTTGGATATCACATTTCCACCTAGTATATGGAAAAAGACTGATCGTGAAAAGTCATAAAACTGTCTCTTATTTCATTACAAATCTTTTTTGGGGAAAAAAACTCCCTCTTGTGTTACACAATAGTAATAGCTCTATATTATACAGGCTTTATGGGTTGTTAAACCAGTAGTCAGCAGATAAAGGACAATCTTAACTGTTAATTCCAATCCAAAACTAGACAGACAGAAAATTAGGTCAAGTCAAGTCAATGTTATTTGTATAGCCCAATATCACAAATAACAAATTTATCTCAAGGGGCTTTACAGCAATGCAACATCCTGTCCTTAGACCCTCGCAACAGATAAGGAACAACTCCCTAAAAAAAAAAAATTGACGGAGAAAAAATGGGGAGAAACCTCAGGGAGAGCAACAGAGAAGGGATTTCTCTCCCAAGACAGACAGACGTGCAATGGATGTTGTATTTACACAATTTACATAATACAACATTGAAAGAGGAAAACGGAATTATAAAATATATGAAGAATATGATGAGGAGGATGCCAAGCAGTGTCCAGATGCCACCGCAACAGCCCAGGACCTGAGCCACGTGACCACCATCACCGTGTAAAAAAAAAGGTATCAGGTAAGGTAGGTATCACTATTCATAGGTTTACACTTTGACTATACTGTCCAATATTCCATTTGGTGCAACAGTTTAACTGTTATTGATAATAAAATGATGAATCTGTCTGGATGGCATCGATGTATGGCTAAGCAAAACCTCACTGATGGCTATTTGGCTGTTGTAAATCAAGGTGCATTGTCTTTGCCCTTTACTCCATCCAGGCATCTATGATGCACGGTGTACCTGGAAGGCTGTTAGCATCATGAAGGACCCCACCCACCCTTCCCACATCCATCTCATCCTCCTACCCTCTGGCAGGAGGTATCGGAGCATCCGTACTGCCTCCACCAGACTGTGCAAGTTTCATTCCTCAGGCTGTGAGGTTCCTCAACAGCCTGAACACTTAGACCTTCCATAAAATGACTTTTTCACCTTCTTACTCACTGTCCGTGTCAGGTGTGCTTGTGATGTTTAGGTCTGTGAAGTAATTTTTGTTTTTAATGCACTTTTTATTTTTAATATTTATTATGTGTTATTTGTTTTTATGTGGCACCGAGGTCCATGTGAAACGTAATTTCGTTCCCTTTTATGTATGACACATGCATATAAGGCAATGACAAATAAAAGCAGTCTAAGTCAAGACAGACAAGCAGCACTGTCTCCCTCCACCCAACTATATGCACTCACATGAGAGCAGCTTGTCTATGATAGCAAAACCACAAACACACATGTATCCTCTGTTTCCTTCATTTTTGTACATGTCACAGGTAATTTAGAGAAAGTATATACATACATGACAACCAAAAACTTGAAAAACCCAACTTCAAGTGGAATGGAGAAACACTAAGACAACTCTCTCCCTTCAGAAAAATGCAGTGTGAATGTTTTACTCTACATCTGACCCATCACATTAATTTTTTCACTACTTCATTAATCCCCATGGGGTAATTATTTCTCTGCATTTAACCCATCCTAGCTGTGTAGCTAGGAGCAGTGGGCAGCCACCGTGCAGCACCTGGGGACCAACTCCAGTTCATCTTTCCATTGCCATGGTCAGTGGCACAAGCAGGAGTACTAACCCTAACATGCTTGTGTTTTTGATGGCGGGAGGAAACCGGAGCACCCGGAGAACACCCACCACAGACACGGGGGGAACATGCAAATGCCACACAGAGGACGACCTGGGATAACCCCCAAGGTTGGACAACGCCAGGACCTTCTTGCTGTGAGGCGACAGTGATAACCACTGGGCCACCATGCCGTAATGTTTACAGAAACAGAAATAAAGATACCTGTTTGTAACATTGACACAGTTACTTTGTGTCTATTACTTTGACCAGCAATCTATTGAACAGTTAAGAAAGAAAAAAAAACATCCTTGTGCTGTGTTCATATTGTAGTTTTAAAAATAATACTTTTCAGCATGGAGGATGGCAACCATGTGCAGTGAGAAACAACAAAATGCAATTGCAGTAGAATGTACACTTGCCAAGGTAATTTTGATAAGGGAAATCTAAGACCATTACACGAATGAATAGGACAAAAGCGGGGTGCAGGAAAAGGCCAGACAAAACTAAATGTAACAACGCAGTTTTTTCCTCGGGAGTTGGGAACAGGTAACGTGAGACTTATTACTGCGTGTGCTCAGCAGGAACTGTTGGCGGGAGGCCGCATTAGGCCTTATAGCTAGATCATTTTGAAGTGGAGCCAGTTATCTGACACCACCTGTTGTTTAAAAGTTTTTCCTATCCTGTTAATATCTAGGTATTAATGTTGGGATCATACGGGGTGCACTGGCTGCTCATATGTTTGAAGCAACATGCCCAGGATGCAAATATTTTCACTGGATTTCTATTCTTGTGCTATACAGGAAAACTTCAAACATCATGGGGTCTCTAATGAAGACCGTAATAAGGATAGAAATCCTCATAAAATGTGGGGTGTTATGAGAATGGAAAATAGCCTAAAACTATCGCTGAGGTCTACTTCATTAGGTGTCCTTGTTGTGAGGCGTATGTGGGAATGACAACAAGGGGCCTCATTTATGAAACGTGTTTACACACATGGAATATCTTATCCCTCAACTTTGTCTCATAGAGGAGACACAGAGTTGGGTTAACCCCTGAACTTAGACACCAGTTGGCTAACACTGACGTCTTTGCAGGACTGTGTGGTTGTTAGTTGCAAGGGGTGGACAGTAGATGTCAGGGTGAAGGCTTTGCTCCTGTCAGTAATACAAACTCGAGGGCTAAAAAAAAAAATCCATGAATGCGTAAGAACAAATTTGTGCGTGAGAACATTTCATAAAGAAGTCTCAGGTCTCTAAAAGTCAGACTGGCTGAACACTTTTTTAATGAAAAATGAAATCCAGCATGATTCAACAGCGGGTGAACTACACAGACGAGACAGCCCCACACATACTTCTGGTACTGTGGCCTTGAGTAGATAGCTAAACATCTCCAGATGTGGTGGGGGGGGGGGGGGCGAATGAAGCCTGCTGGGTTACACAACTAGTAAGAAATGAATGACAAACTAGACGTCAATATCTTCCCATGAAATTATTAACCACCAATGATATCAAGGGAAAAAAAAACTTTCTGGGCCAGACATGTTTTTTTCCTATGAAGAATTCTTATTTTCTCTGTATCTATATTTTTCCAACAATGTATGTCCTTATAACACACACACATACACACACACTATCCCTCAAGATCTTAAATTGAAGTTTTGCCTGTCTAGTACTCCCCTTTGTCCCCCATATGATAAAAAATGGCCACGCCCCCATTAACAAGTAAATATATCAATGTTTATTCCTTCGATATTTTGTCTTTCGAACTGGATCACTCTTTGTCTACTGGGAATTTGTAGACTTCACGGATGCACCTTGGATCAAAAATGTTCCTCTTATGGGACACGCAACAACTGTGATGAACCGGAAGTGATTAAGCATAAGCACCAGGGCACTTTCGACTGTATGTAAAGGTCATATGTCGACCCTAATATTGGCATTAAAACTCGATGCAAGGTGATTGTGTGTGGGGGAATTGCTTCTCTTTCTAAGGACTTGATTTTTAGATATCATTCACAGACCACAGAGAGAAGTGTGGTGCAGCGCATGCCATCAGAGCATTTTATCTGATACGATCCAGTGACACTACGAAACCAAGATTGTGTTGGAGATTAAGGATGAGAATTTATTGTTAACAGCACATGAAGACCTTACTATTGATCAAGACGTTAATTATGTTATGTATTTATCTTTATCATGTTACATCTATATTTTAGGGCTGTCAATCGATAAAAATCTTACTGCACAGTAGGCCTGTTTAAGAAACTGATAATAAAGTGATAAATCAAACCGTGCTTTTAAAGGATTAAAGTAGTAAATAAAGTTTATTTATTAGTGTAATATAGTCACTGTGAAGGACTGAATGGGAAAAAGCAAGGACAGTCAAAAGTCGTAGTCAAAGTCATTTATTGTCATGTGCACAGTATAACACAGGGTCATTCTAACCAAGGAAATACTTCTGGTAAATTCGATAGACCTTATGTAAAATCATAAATACTAAACTGGAAAAAAGTTAAAGGTTATTGTCGGTGAACAAGAAACAATGATCAGAAAAATATCAAAGGATCAATAAGATTAAGGTTAAAAAATAATCCAAGAAAAAGGAATATCAAAATGATAGGTAAGCAGGTCAGCAGTACTCTGTAATAATTTAATAAAACAGGTAGTTTATATCCTTAATAGACAGGAAGAACCGTGGGTGGACTGAAGACCACAAAAAGCTAACACCATTTAAAATTTGAAAGAAATCTGAATGACAGAGTTTGGATGTTATTTGGAACCAATATTCGCAGTTATAATTGTGGTTAGCAAAAATAAATACAAATTGAATAAATGAAATAATGAATAAATAAACAATTCTTGAGTAAAAGAAAACAAATCAAACTCATAATATTGTTTTTCAGCACACACACACAAAAAAATTAGCCATGGAGACAACACACTTTTTTTTAACTTGGTTTCTTTATATTTGGGACATGCTGGATGATGAACTTCATCTGATGTTGTTTCCCCAAATTGTTCCTTGATGACGTTTTGGAATAGACTTGTATTCCGAATCCTCGACTCTCGAGGGGACGCAGCCTTAATGTCTTATAAAGGGAGAAACTACTGTCTTGTGGTGACATCTAGCGGTAGTGTTAGGTCATCGCACGCCATTTTGAGGCGCTATTCTACCTAAACGAGTCGTTAAGGCGCTTCTCTCTAAAAGCCCCCCTCCAATTCTTAGTCACTGACCAAGTTGATCACTCGTGGCACACGATTTCAGACCAGTTAAAGGCAGTTTATTCAAACTGGATGATTTGCCTGGCGGATATGTCAAGGAGTAGTCAAACAGGGGGTTATTTACATCTGCACACCAGTAACAACAGTCACGGCATATGCGGCACCATGACATACTTAGATTATAACGTTACGTTGCTTTACGAACCCATAAGAGCCGACCAACGACTAAAAATAAACCCGGGGTCGGCACAAAGAGACCGTGGGCTTTCCTCCGATTGCTTCGTTTTTTTAGGTCTGAATTAACATTGGCACGGCGTACATGTGCAGGAGTGGACGCCATAGAGAAGCACTAGGCGTCATCTTAGACGGGCGTGAAAGGTCGGGCGGCGCGAGTGAGAGACCGTCGGGACTGCGCACTGGCAGCAGATGCAGCCTGAGCAGAGCAGAGCAGGGGGAGACACACCCAGCGGAAATATGGCACTGGCTTGTGCGTCAAAACGTAATGCCCAAAATGATACCAAACTACCCCGACCTGCAGGCAACCTTTGGAAATTCTGGTCAAGAGACCGGAAAGAAGACTCCCGTCAAGCGCGAAAGGCTGTCGAATATCCCCGACACAAACCAAAGAAATACGACAGAGATTTGCTCAGAAATGCGCTCATTCTCAAGACGCCTAACAAGTGGGGCGCACAAAGCACCATGGTTATGCAAACGCCCGCTGCGCACTTTTCTTAAAGCAATGACGGCGTCCCATAAGCAACTGACTTCAGTGATAGGTAATGATTTTTGTTCGTTTTAATCATAAATAAATAAGTTTGGTGTACTGTGCTTGAGAGCCAATATGGCGCTGGGGGAGTCAGGTCAGGTGACCTTGTTTTCCTTATGAGGAATGGTCGTTTTAGAAAACGGAAGTGTCGTCCGTGTTGACTAACGCTACTTTCCATTACAGTATCAAGAGCGAGGGTTTGCAGGGAATTCAAACGAATGGTTATCCAACGATTCGGTCAAGTCCCTTAATAGTTAATTTCGTTGTTTTAACGCATGATCGGGTTGGAGAGTTGCACTGTGTAGGACTTTGGCTAGTCGCTTTGTAGGACAAATCAATCGTTCGGCACGACTGGTTTTGTACCCAACCGATCAAAATGAAAGGGAAATTTGCAGCACAAATGTTAAAAATAGCCGATATGCCTAATGCTCAACCTAGCCCCAATAGTTCAAGCGATGGCTTGACCCTCGAAATAATATAGGCATGTGGGATCATAATGACAGCTGCTTCTTTTTTTCTATTTCCATAAGATGCATTCGATATAAACTTACATTAGCAAACAACCAAACTTTGACAACGAAACCCCACCCAATGTTATAGAGGATTTTATTGGTTAGTGGGTCTGTAAATCCGTTCCCTCTTTATTTGGCGCCTGCAATTGGTCGGCGGTGACGACAATCCGAAAACATATTCCCGCCTACCAAGAAGATCAAGTTTGAATGAACAACAGCAGTGTGTTCAAGAGGTGGTAGTTGCATTTGCAGTAATTACTTAAAGTGTATACCGTATAAAGGGTGAGCCGAGCGAGGATGGATATGAAGAAAAGAATTCATCTAGAATTGCGGAACCGCACACCGTCAGATGTGAGTTTTGCACGGCGCTTGCTGATAACGTTTCAGTCCCTGCTTATGGAGAATCTTTCACGTAATGTCTTGCATGAGGGACACAAAGTTTCTTACAAGTTAAAAATGGAGGAATTGTGTTAGGTTATTGCTGTGCAAACGCGTTCACAGTTCTTAAACGCGGCGGATAACTTTGTGGGGCTTAAACCATACGTTGTGGGTATGCACGTTAAAATGCACCACATCTTTTGCCAGCGGTATAAACAAGGCAAGCGGCACGAGAAGCCATATTTGTAACTTTTGAGCTCCGAACGCGCCCCTTTTTTTCGTTACTATTGTTAATAGTTTGCTATTCCGCGCATGCAGAGAGCAGACCGGTTTCCTGCAGACACGCTAGGCTCCGATTTCGGCTATTATTATTATTATTATTATTATTTTACCCGCGCGTAAGGCTCAAAGGGTTTGTATACTTAAGTCGTCAAATTCTTAATTACGAATTAAAAGATCGTTGCCTCGAATTAACAGATCAAATCGTGTTGCAGGCCGGCGTATCAAACTTAAATCGCAGCGGTGGACGTTTAACGTCGGTTTTCATTGCATTGCAACGTTTCGTGGACCGATGTGTTTCTGCAACGCACGCATCCTCCAACTAAGCTACAGTGCGCCCTGATGGCCGAAAGAAAGTAACGTTGAGCCTCGACCGTCCGCAGCGACCAGCCTCCGTATTTATTATGGTTACGGTAATTAGTCGGTGCGGGGTGAAAATTCAACGCCGTTTAGTCGAGGTGGTGTTTCCAAAAACAAACGAGTAAAATAAAACAAAATCGAACCGTGAAGCCAATGCGTGATGGAAAACACGTTTTTTTTTTCCGGAGCCGCGTTGCTCCAGTTTTCAAGAACTAGGACAAGCCGCCATTTTACCGACAAACAAAGACAATCCGAAGTAGCCCCGAATATCCTTCCTTTAGGCACAAGTCGTAAACGTCTCCTCATACCTGGAATAAACTGTAGCCTATAACCGGCATCGATCCAAACAGCAACTGTTAAGCGCAAGCAACAAATGTAAGGTTTGGCTGCCAGCTAGCTATCTAATCGGCTTTAGCTGCCCCTCCTACTCACGAGTGACCCGGTGCACGACTCGTACACCGCCAGTCTCCAGCAGCACTGGTTTCGCCGAATAAGCGTACGCACGATTCGCGGCCGTGCCAGCCTCTTCTTATCATCTAAAACATTAACACCACCAGCCAACACGTCAAAGACGTCCTGCTTCAGTGCAAAATGAAGCGTGATATTTACGTAATATAGATGCACATCCAGCGCACCGCGATACAAGGGGCAGTGTTTGAGCAGGGAGGCGTTTGAGTTGCAGTGCTGCTTTTTTAGGCTACAACACGCAATACTGATTCCTATTCGCACCGGTAAAGCTGCCAGTCCGGTACATGTTCCCGGCAAAAAGATGTGCCCCTGTAAAGTTTTAGTTATTATTAATAAGAAATGAACGATTTGAGCTCTTACCGCAAGCTGTAGTAACAATAGAGTGATTGTTTGCCCTGTCAGTGGGGATAAAGTTGAGTACTTTCGCTGACGTAGGCTTAACCTTGGAGTAGTCTGTTTCGTCAATATTTGCAACCCAGCTTACATGGAAACTGTACTGACGCTACACTAATAAGTTGTGTTTTCTGTATTGTGGCTATGATCTCTTGCATTGTGCCTCGGCTCTGGAATTTGATGTGGTCTACATATGGTGCCTATTTCTCCGGCAGGTGAAAGAGCTTGTACTAGATAACTGTCGCTCGAATGAAGGCAAGATAGAGGGCCTAACAGATGAATTTGAGGAGCTGGAATTTTTAAGCACAATCAACGTTGGATTAACCACAGTTGCCCACTTGCCGAAACTAAATAAACTGAAAAAGGTAGGTTTTTTTTTTTTTTTTTTTTTGGTGCCTAAATCAATGTATAAACCACTTTTATGCTTACCTGGCTGTGCTGGTTGCACTTATTGATTTGTGAAATTGTTTTTCACAGCTTGAACTCAGTGACAACAGGATCTCAGGTGGACTGGAAGTGCTGGCAGAGAAATGCCCCAACCTCACACATCTCAACCTCAGTGGCAACAAAATCAAAGACCTCAGCACAATAGAGCCCTTGGTAAGAATTAAGACGCTGAAAATACCTAACAGCAGATCTAATATTGAAATTAAATGGGGTGGGGGGGGGGTTTGTTGCATTGTTTATCAAACCTTTTTTTCGCCTTTTTTATTGGCAGAAAGAATTAGGGACCCTCAAAAGCCTCGACTTGTTCAACTGCGAGGTGACAAACCTGAATGAATACAGAGACAATGTGTTCAAGTTACTACCACAGCTCACGTACTTGGACGGATATGACAAAGATGATAAGGAGGCACCAGATTCTGACACTGAGGTCTATGCAGAAGGCTTGGATGATGATGAGGAAGACGATGACGGTAACCTTTTTAGGCCAAAGGCCTTCAGAAACCATCTTCTTTAGAACACTGTGACTTTTGCTACAATTATTGGCAATTAATTGTTTCCTTTGTGTTTTTTTGTTTTCCCTAGATATAGATGAGGAGGACTATGATGAAGATGCAGCACCAGGGGATGAGGAGGAAGATGAGGGAGAGGAGGAAGATGAGGAGGAGAATGAAGAAGAGGAAGATGATGACCTCAGTGGAGAGGTGAGTACTATGTTACGGAATTTGCATTTTATAATTTTTCATTCACAGTATTGCGAAACCCAATTAATTTCTTAAGGGTAAATGTCTGTACGGTCATAACGGTACTTAGAATCTCGACCGGCTTCATTTGTTTTTTAGGAAGAAGAGGAAGAAGACTTGAATGATCGAGAGGTTGATGATGAAGACGATGAGGTTGAGCATGGTAACGTTTGTTTTGATCTCTCGTGTAAGAACTGGTATAAGAGAATACAGACTATACTCTTGAGGAGTTCATCGGTTTTCTAGGAGTCCGTTAAAAAATATAAAAGTACAACCAGCAGGTTTCCTTATCCTTTGTAGTATTATAAATGCTTGCTGGGGAATCTATCATGTGTATCTGCTGTTAATATATATATATATTGTTTTAATATCACCTTTTCTAGAGGAAGAACGAGGCCAGAAGCGGAAACGGGATTTGGATGAAGAAGGGGAGGATGACGATGATGACTGAGAGTCTTTGTGAAGCTGTGTTGTGAATCGACTGTTTTAAACCTGTATTTCCCAGTCACCTCCCAAGCCCATGTATTCTTTCTCCCTGTTTCATATTGCAGAAGGAGTGATTATTGCTATTGGCCAGTCAGGTAGAGGGGGGTCGTCTGGGGAAAAGCTAACTTTATGTACCTTTTTAGACTCCCATATTCCAACCCTTGTTGTCCACTCCAAATTGCTTTGTGGACATATGGGAGTTTTTGTAAATCAGATATTAGAAAAGATAGCCTTTTTAAGGATTGTTTTCTCTGCATTTCGTTTTGACCAATTTCTAATGACTTCCATATTTAACACAAAAAAAAAAACAAAAAAAAAAATCCTCACTCCCCCTCAAAAAAATACAAAGAAAAAGATAGTGTGCATGTTTGAATACATTTTAAAGTCAACTACTGGATTTCATGTATGTCTTCTCCTCTTGTCTTAAACTTATTTTTACATTGTTAATTTTTATGTAAGTTATGTGTTTGTGGTGTCACCAGTATGCCAATATTCTCTGCTGTTCTGGTGTGAAAAATCTGTCTGAAAAGTCTGTCTGAACATGCACAGCATGACCCTCAACGGTCATATTTTAAGTCAGAGGAAAACAAAAAAAACAACAAACAAACAAAAAAAAAACCCAAATGTCTGCCCTTATCAAAGCTGCTCCTCCTCCTCCAACCCTCAGCTTTGATAGTTCGGAAATTACGTGTTCTTGTAAATAATGACCAAATCTATTTTTTTGTATTCTCTTTGATGATGGCAGACATTAAACACAACTGAGTTGAAACTATGAATTGTAAAAAAAAATAAAAATATTAACTATGTATGCTGCTTTGTCTAGAATACGCAGTTTGAAATTTCTCAAATTTGAACATACTTTGTATGCATAATCTTTCCATAAGGTAAAATGTTCAATGTCAAAATTTATCACCTCTCTTCCATGTGCTTTTCTTTGACACAGATGGCGATGTATGGGTTTGTGGTGGTAGTGTATCGAACTAGTTGATGATATAAATGGAAGTTAATACTGCAACTATGTGCATTGGGGAAAAAAAATTATGTCTCAAAGTGTAAACTCTGGAAACATGGTCAATTATTTGGACTTTTCACTATTTCACATAATGGTCAAATTGGCCTACCTCAGTGATTTTCACCCTAATTATGTTAAATTCACTGTCATGAGCCAAATTTTGTTTGTTCTTCCTCCATTCACTTCAATAAATCCTTTTTATATACATTTTGAGGTTTTGCATTCTCTGCATAACTTGGGTGTTACATGAGCTATTCCTGACCATGTGCCATCGAGGGCCATGTCTGCAACTTGTTATTCCAGCCACAGATCCAGGAGTGTGACTTCGGTGAGGCGGGGGTGGACTAATTATTGATAACAACCAGTTGATGTTGGGTTGGAATGAAGATCTTCATACACATTGCCCTTGATGGCCGCAGTTCGGCCTCCTCCTGCTTTTAATTCACACAGATTTATCGTATCACAAGATTTCTGTCTCTCAAGGTTCTTCTCCAGCACTCAGATGGGAAACCACGCCAAGGATGTTTTCCGCCGTGGATTTGGTTACCTCTTGATTTAGGAGGTATGACGTCTTACAGGATATTAAGATGGGATCAATCACCCAATACTAAACAGTCTGAAAACACTGAATCCAGATTGGGCTTTACTGCTTGTTTCCCACAAAGCCACTCATTACCAATTCAATGCCTAGCCATTTTCTGTGTCAACATCAGTCTGTAAAGAAATGCAGCTTCACCACAAAAATATAAGATACTAAAAATGTCTAATGTACAAAAAATGGCAAATCATTTGGCGTTAACAGAATTGAGATCATTGTGAAGTGAGGTCTTGACAGCACAATTCAAACCCTTTTTTTTTCTTCCCCCAAAACAATGCTTGTACTTCCACTGTGTAAGGGCATCTGCCACCAACACCATCACCACTTCCCATCAACACTTTCACTACAACCTTTTGAATTTCCCTGCAGGAAATGTGTATTGGTCGTTTCTGAGATTTGTGGGATACGCCACATGCTTGACCTGCGTTTAACTCGGGCTGCAGCATTGTGTCCGTTGCACGATGTGATTAACTGACATGAGTCTTTACATTGTTGGGACACAGATTTCATCATGATTGTACACAGGAGAGACACTTGTTCCCTTGTCTCAGGGCATCATTGCAGGTGAGCTTAGTGAGAACGCTGACTGTGAAATGGGGCCCGGATTAAAAATGACACATGACATCTGCTCAGGTGCTGTTTGGTGATTGGCTGAACGTGGCTGGCCTATCACAACCAACATTTTAATCCGGTCCCCAATTTTTTGAAAATTCAGACTCGAGGAAAGAAACACTGATAGAAAAAGTGGAGGTATTTCAATTGCAGTTTGACTCAGGTGAGCTCATACCAGTGATACCAGTGTATATGAATGACAGAAGGCTATTGTCCACAATAAAAATAAATGTCCACAATGTAAAAATAATAAAACAATGGCTGCAGTTTTCTTGGGAGATGTGAAACCGAAAAGGATGGTTAGTATTTTAGTATGCTGTACTGTTAGGCATCGGCTAGAATATATTAACATACCCTATTTAGAGTTATTTTGATGCTGTCAAGACAATTATATATACAAAACAAGGTACAGGTTTACCTAGTTTTTCATCATCTCAGTGGGAAACTTCATTGAGGAAAACCTACTAAGCATCACAGAAATCATGTGTGCACCCACATCACTGAAAGACATTGAGATGAACAAAATATACATGTGTTATTAGCTGAAACGGTAAGATGTGACAAATAAATAAAATCCATAACCCCCCAAGGAACAGAACGACAATGGTCTAACAAACTACTCTTTAAGACTACATTTAGGTTGATGTCTCTGCAAGTGTCACGGACTGTTTGATAGGCGGGAGTGTTCGGAAGAGAGAAAATACAACGAAAGAAAAGCAGCTCTCCGATAAAACTGCAAAATTCAGGAGCTCTTGCTCATCCGCCATGAGTGAAACTACTTCATGTGTCAGCCATTTCCTAGAATGAGATGCAACTGCAGCTGGCTGTGAGTTGGTCTAAGGCCTTGAGGAATGAAACAGGGAGCCAAACAGTCCTTTCCCCCCCAAATTTTACCAAATGAGGAGACAAAAACAAAAAAGAGGGGTTTGGTGGAAGTGTATGGGCATGTTGGGTGCTTTGAGGGCTGATGCCCAAGGCTCAGCCATATGGACAGTAAGGTTGGCAATGATGATTGAGGTTGAGGACAATATCTGAGGAGGTCTGCCTGCATCAGAGCAGACAAAGCAATATGAATTCAACCTCAAACAGGACAGCATAACGCATATATGAACATCACTTCGTAAAAGCATAATCCCAATATTGGTTGGATCACAAGCTTGATAGCATCAGTGTGAAATTAACGTGGCAATCCACAACCGCCTTACCTTTACTACTTTAGATAATTAGCATTAGTATAATATTTCAGTAATTGTACCACCTTTAACATTATCCATCAGTTATAATATGTTCATACCATCTCGGGTAATGAGGAAATGTTAATGAGATATACTGTGCAGGAAGAAAAGGCGTAAGGAAGCTTGACGGAGGTCAGAATCTGGGGCAAAGGGAGGTATTTGGCCGGTCCAGAGGGGCAAAGGGTCAAACGTTGTTGGGGCTAACGTTCTTCAGGTTGTTCAGCTCCAGCTCCAGCTGGCGTATTCGCACGTCCTTGGTTGTCAGCTCCTCCTTCAGTCGCCGCAGCTCGTCTTGCTGCCGGAAGAACATCCGCAGGAGCTGCACAAAATAACACACGTGGGCATAGGTATAGGCACGTGCACAGTATAATAACATGTCAGTAGGACAAACTGTGCAGAACATACGTATGTTAAGGGTAAACACATTTGTAATTAGTGCTGGAAGTGTTGTCTGTATTTGTATTAATCGCAGCACCTTACATTGCACTGAGAAATTGAATTGTGGGCTTTCGCTTTAAATATTTTTTTATTTTACCCCCCCCCCTTTCTCCCCGATTATATCTGGCCAATTACCCCACTCTTCCGAGCTGTCCCAGTCGCTGCTCCATCCCCTCTGCCTATCCGGGGAGGGCTGCAGACTACCACATGCCTCCTCCGACACATGTGGAGTCGCCAGCCGTTCCTTTTCACCTGACAGTGAGGAGTTTCACCAGGGGAATGTAGCATGTAGGAGGATCACGCCATTCCCCCCAGTTCACCCTCCCCCTGAACAGGCACCAGAGGAGGCGCTAGTGCAGCGACTATTTATCCATCCACACTTACAAATCTACACATGGAGAATCCTACCTAGTCATCTATCTATATCTAAAGCTCTCTCTCTATCGCTCTCTCTCTCTCTCTCTCTCTCTCTCTCTCTCTCTCTCTCTCTCTCTCTCTCTCTCTCTCTCTCTCTCTCTCTCTCTCTCTCTCTCTCTCTCTCTCTCTCTCTCTTGTATCCTTCACTCTCAACATTTATCCATGCCATCATCCCTTTTCAGCCCTTCATTAGCAAACCTCATTCTCTGTCCTGGGTGGTACATTCTCCAGTAAGTCAATGCCATTAACCACCACACTCTTCTTCTCCTTGGCTGGGGCCTTGAACACTAACTGGTTTGGCCGGTGGTAGCCATCCTTCAGAGACATCAACACTGGGTCTGTAAGTGTATCACACACACACACACACACACACACACATACACACACACACACACACACACACACACACACACACACACACACACACACACACACACACACACACACACACACACACACACACACACACACACACACACACACACACACACACACACACACACTAAGAGAATGACCTCTTCCACTTACGAGGAAGTCTGGTTTGGCTTTGGCAATTACATTTATGGATCGACTCCCTCAGAACTGCCATAGAAATGAATGGAAATAATATAGAGGTTCATAAAGTTAACAGAATGTAAGATTTGAGGTTATCTTAATTTTAGTGACTTATCAAACCAAACTCTGGGAACTGGGATGGATAGTAAATGTCACACCTGTTTGGATTTTTTTTTTTTGCTCATATTTTTCCTGTTGATTTTATTGCAGACAAGCTTAAACTTTTCACCACAATGCGAAGCACAGTGTGCAGCGGAAGACAACAGTGCTCACACACCAGTTTGCGGTTAAGTGGGCAAGTCATTAAGCACGGACTGTATATTGTGAACTCGCCAACTTCGACACCTTTTTCTGGGCATGGCAGCTTTAACCCACAACATTTAGTCAGAAGGTGTCCCATCAGCCAGTTTCACTGTGAACATTGCATTTGTTGGCAAAAATTTTGGCTTACTCTGCCTAAGCTATAGACTCGAATGCTTTTCTGGAAGAGGCTACAAAAAGCAGCAGGCTGAATCAGCCATAGTTGCTTGAATGATGTCTTTAAAGCACAATATATGCATCAAAAAGTGCACACTAATCCATCTGATGGCACTGTGCACTGCGTCACATATTAATCTTTAGGGCTGGCAATGCGGAGATGTTAACAAACATCTGTACATGGATAAGTGTTCCCCCAGTACCGTTATGTCCTCCACTGCCACCTGCTGCATCTGACCGTTACTACAGTTGTTACAGCTGACCCCAACATGCATAGTGTGCATACAATGTGCAAGGCTTTTAGCCAACTGCATGCTGATCTGAATATCCACGATGATAGTGTGATGTGTTACACAAAACATTTTATCCCTTATTATATGTCCATTTTCCTTGCATTATGCTAACATAACCCGCCGTGCTTTAAGGCACGACAAGTACTGGGACAACATTAGAAATTATTTCTAATATAGAAGGGAAAGGGGCATGTTAGTGCTGTGGAAATATTGGGCATTCTGAGAGAGAAGACATACCATGAAGTAGTAAAGATGTTGAGAAAAAGCTCTTGCAAAAGAGGGACCTTTTGGTTTTCCACTTAATGTAATGTATCCTCATAGCCCCAATAACAAGTTTGAGGGGAAAACTCTATCCAATGATCTTTATTGATGACCTTGGGGTGTAATGACACCATGGAATACATATGAAATGCATACTGAAACCAGGTTGGAAATGTGTCCCTGCAAAACAGAAATCATCCGTTGGTGGGTACATGTAAACTGAATGTCTGGAACATGGTGATGACAACTGTAATGACTGTTGAATGAGTATGTGAAAAAGTAGCAATGGCAAACAGAGAAGCAGTGATACATTTTGATCGCATTTCATTGGCAAAATTAACTGTTACTGGTATCAGTGCATCCAGTTTGACAACACTGCCATGCTGAAGGCAACCTAAGGTAACACCTTACATTTGATATAATCCAACTGTGGAGCATCTCAGGCATACTAAAAAATATTTTGACCTCTAAACATAGCTTGAGTAAGCAAGAATCAGAGTTTTCACGGGAAGAGAGAGAAATGAACAGAGAGAGAAATGACTTTGGGAAACTTCTCAAAGGTTTATCTATTTTTGGCCTGGGCTACAGTATCATCCTGGCACATGTTTTGCAGTGAGGTTCATCACAGCTTTTGTTATCAGTTAATTAGCCAATGATTTGTATTTTCGTTTTAATGGCTGCAAATGAGTATGTACTCTGTATAGTGATCAAATTGATCTGGTCTTCTCCGCTCACGTTGTGTACGTGTGTGTGTGTGTGTGTGTGTGTTCTGTTTACCTCTGTTAATGCCACTCAGCCATTCACTGGCTGTCAAAGCAGGTTCTGTTCCTGCGGTCATTGGATAGATGTCTTCCTGGTATGTATCTGACTGTAATCCAGGAAATACACACTTTCTGTACATATTCTTACATCGAATATTAGGCAAGGTTTACATTTTTTTTCCAGTTTCAGCAATTTAGTATTAACTTGTTAGTCGTTCTGAAAGAAGGCATATGGGATCTTGCAGAAGAAAGAGATATGAATGATGAGGGCACAGACAAGAATCATTTTAACATAATCGATCTTTTTTTTGTGTGATTTGTTTTCCCTCTTTTTCTGCCCAATTACACCCGGCCAATTGCCCGACTCTACCAAGCCGTCCCGGTTGCTTCTCCACCCCCTCTGCCAATCCGGGGAGGGCTGCAGACTACCACATGCCTCCGTCAATACATGTGGAGCCGCCAGCCGCTATTTTTCACCTGACAGTCAGGAGTTTCACCAGGGGGACGTAGCATGCGGGAGGATCACGCTATTACCCCCAGTTCTCCCTTCCATCCCTGAACAGGCGCCCCCACTGACCAGAAGAGGCACCAGTGCAGCAACCAGGACACATACCCACATCCATTTTCCCACGGCCAATTGTGTCTGTAGGGATGCCCGACCAATCCGGAGGTAACACGGGGATTCGAACCGGCGATCACTGTTTTGGTAGGCAACGGAATAGACCGCTGCGCTACCCGGGCTCCCAAGTAATCGATTCTTTTCACTTTGCCTCACCTCAGTTCTTTACCATCTAACCTTGCTTCACTTCACTTCAATTCAATAAGTTCTTTTCAATTTGATGTTATACTCTTACTGACCCTCCTTGGCACAATCATAGAAATGGGCTCGATCAAGCCCTTGAGGGTGACCAGTTTGTAGAAGCGAAACACTTCGCAGGCTGCCACATCCAGCCCATGCTTTGGCATCACACCTGGAGAGATGAACAAAAGGAGGCAGTGTGTAGCACTCACAGGAAAGACACTTGATAGCTAACATAGTGTTTTGTCAAAACAAAATACAGTTTTGTCTTTTTTTTAAACGATTGCTTCTTCACCCTTTCTGACAGCTCCTGCCACACCTCATTCTGACTCTCTGTGTGTCTGTGTAAGTGATGTGTCTGGTTCTGACTGCTGGGTGAATGAGACTTCTATTATTTTTGTTGGTTTTTTTTTTTTTTTGCATAGTTCTGTAACACTCGGTTGGTGATGCTGCATGGTGCTGCATGGTGCTGCATGGTGCTGCTGTATGGTGATGCTGCTCTGTGATGATGTTTAGGGAAAACGCTTCACCTGCTTCTGCATACAGAGCTGTTTCCACTTTTCCTTTCCACCATTTCATTATCACAAACAGCACTCATTAAGATGTTCATTTTTGAATCTTTTACTGCATTGTCTATCTGGCCCATTTGGTATCTACTGCATGCCTATCCATCCTGGAGAAGAGATCCCCCATCTGATACCCTTCCCGAGACTTCCTCCATGCTTATTTTTCTGAAAAGGTTTTTCTAAGGAGTTTTTTTTTCTCCCTCCAATTGTATCCGGGCAATTACCCCACTCTTCTGAGCCGCCCCAGTCGCTGCTCCACCCCCTCTGCCGAGCCGGGGAGGGCTGCAGACTACCACATGCCTCCTCCAATAAATGTGGAGTCGCCAGCCGCTTATTTTTACCTGACAGTGAGGAGTTTAACCAGGGGGACATAGCGCGTGGGAGGATCATGCTATTCCCCCCAGTTCCCCGAGCAGGTGCCCCGATCGACCAGAGGAGGCACTAGTGCAGCGACCAGGAGACAAACCCACATCCGGCTTCCCACCTGCAGACACGGCCAATTGTGCCTGTAGGGACGCCAAACCAAGCCGGAGGTAACGCGGGGATTCGAACTGATGATCCCCGTGTTGGTAATCAACAGAATAAACCACCACACTACCCGGATGCCCCATCTGTGGAGTTTTTTGCTCATCTGAATATAGGGCAGGGGTTCCCAATAGGCGGCCCGCGGGCCACGTCCGGCCCGTGACGGTTTGATTTATAGTCTGCGAGAATTTTTGGAGAAATGCCAGAAGGAAGAATTTTTTTTACTTCCCTACCAAAAAAAATAAAAATAAAAAAAATAAAAATAATTTCTTAGTAAAAGTAAGACTAGTAATATATCGAAAAATAGATGAAAAATATCTGTTTAAATTATAATACCTGCAACCTATCGACACCAAAACAAACTAACGAACAACATGCTGCTGGAGGTTGAGTGGCCCGTGGTTTTAAAGTGGCCCTAAAAGTGGCCCGCTATGAAAAGTAATTGGGGACCCCTGATATAGGGTCTAAGGATACAGGGTGTCGTCCATTGCTTACTGTATCTTCCTGTTTGTCACTGTGTGAGTGTCAACCCCTCTGTGACTGTAACTGGTATTTAGGGCTACACAAATAACTTGACTTGAATATATATATATATATATATATATATATACCAACATACGTACCTATTTGTGACGCCAATTAAAGCATCGTGGCATTATTCAGGCAAGACTTTTGAATATGCACACCCTACTATCTCTGAGGTTTGCGGGATATTCATTAAATCAGGTAAATGTGTCTGACATTCTTCCAACCAATTTTGTTCCTTTCAGCCACGAGCAAGCAACGCAAGTCCTATTTCAATGTATAACCTCGTCAAACCATTCCCTTTGAGACAGACATCATCAAAGACTGCTAACGAGGTAATTAAGCCCCCTCCTACAGTTTGATGCAGATTAACAAATGACTTACCAAGTCCTCTCTGTGGGGCAGGGGACCTGAACTCCATTAGGTACTGCATGTAGGGCTTTTCTGCAGTGATCTCAAAGTACCGGATGTTGCCATCTCCCTGCCAAGGCACCAAAATGTGGTATGCATTATATGTAAGATTTCTCACTGTCATGACTCAATCACTGGCTGTAAATCCTGCAGATATTACCCTCTTTATTTCAATTAAGTTTTAAGCATAACCAGGTGGTAAAAAACAAAACAAAACGTTGTGTGCCCCTGCAGGACACGTTAAAACTACAATAAAACAAACCTCTCTGTTAATCGAGGGGTGATCTAAGCTTTTGGATACTTCTGCTATACCTTGCTCATCACTGTAGTTTTAATCCCTGGAATTGACCATCGTAGATGACCTTGGCTCAATTAAATCCAGTTATGAATTCATACAGTGACATTACTGCCTGAGTTTCCAGCTGTTGCTGCTCCTCAAAACTCTGCATAAGAATCTATTGACCAAACTGTGAGTGTTAAAACTAACTTGCTTGGTCTTTTGGTTGCGGTAAAATGAGGACAGCAAGTACCATTGCCACTTTAACATCTCACTTGCTTTAAATTTGGTCTACCACTGTAAGCAAGAGCAGTTTTTGCACTTGGAAAATAGGTTGAGTTTCGTGGAAGAACAAGCTGTCAATCACTCAAACCCCTTTTTATTATTGTTACAGTATTTACAAGAGCCCTGCAAGAATTTACAGTTTCAGGGCTGTGTTCGTTTTTAATCTACCAGGCGTCATAAAGGAAAATGGCCTAGCTGAACTGCTGATACATTTTACCCCTGCAATATGAATATATATATATATATATATATATATATATATATATATATATATATATATATATATATATATATATATATATATATAATCCAGTGAGTCAAGTAAATTCTTTATGAAACAACTGTCTCATAGAGAATTTACTTGACACTGGATTATTTTGGTTCTTATTTGTTGACCACTTTCCTTACCTTTGAGTGTTTCTTTTAACAATGTTTTATATTTATTTATTTATTGGCAGCTGATGATTCCTTATGGCTTGAAACAGGCTCGTACTGTCTCATAAAGAATTTACTTGACTCAATGGATTTTATATATATAATTTAAATATAATGATCCAAAATTATTTCTAAATTTCTGTATCTGACCTGAAAAAAGGATATCATTCAAAATGTAAAACAAACCACACAAATTACTGTTATTGTATGTTTAACCTTTAATTCATGTGATGCTGCATGATGTGGGGTAGTGCTCACCTTGCCTGCCAGATACAACATGTGTGTGTCGGCATCGTAGAATGGGAACAGCAATCCTGAAAGGCCATCTATTTCCTCCTCAACGATTGGCATTGATAAGTCCTCCTGGGTAGACCATCACACACACACACACACACACACACACACACACACACACACACACACACACACACACACACACACACACACACACACACACACACACACACACACACACACACACACACACACAGAGTTAAGCATGCCCTCATTGTCCATCTATCTATCTATCTATCTATCTATCTATCTATCTATCTATCTATCTATCTATCTATCTATCTATCTATCTATCTATCTATCTATCTATCTATCTATCTATCTATCTATCTATCTATCTATCTATCTATCTATCTATCTATCTATCTATCTATCTATCTATCTATCTATCTATCTGTCGGTCTGTCTATCCATCCATCCATCCATCCATCCATCCATCCATCCATCCATCCATCCATCCATCCATATAAATGAAGGAGGACTCTGACCTGGTCCCAGAGAGCGATCTGCCGGGTGTTCCAGCGAGAAAACCCGGTGGTCAACAGTCGCTTCATGTTGCCCAAGAACACCACTCTGTTCACACGGTGGTTCTTACAGTTAGCATGCTGGTGGAGCAAATGTGAAGGATAAATAGATAGAGGGATACTTTAATACTCATTTTGCATGTTGTACGTTGCAAATTCCACTGCCTTTCAATGTGATTTGAGTCTCTCAGGGACACATTAAAAGGAAATGATGCAATTAGATTTTAACTTTTCTCACAGCACAGCCCGCTTGTTCATTTTCCACCAGCGCTCTTACAATGGGTTTTTGTGATAATTTCAAGCGCTCCTTTACTATATCTGAATGTCTCTATTGCAGACACTATAAAAAATAAATCTTTGCAAAATGCAGTTCTGAAAGTCTTCTGCTGCAAAGTATGCTAACCCCCCCCCCCTTCTCCCCAGTTGTATCCGGCCACTCTTCCGAGCCCTTCCAGTCGCTGCTCCACCCCCTCTGCCAATCCAGGGAGGGCTGCAGACTACCACATGCCTCCTCCGATACATGTGGAGTTGCAAGCCTCTTCTTTTCACCGGACAATGAGGAGTTTCACCAGGGAGATGTAGTGCGTGGGAGGATCACGCTATTCCCCCCAGTCCCCTCCCCTCCCGCACAGGCGCCCCGACCGACCAAGGCGCCGCCAATGCAGCGACCAGGACACATATCCACATCCGGCTTCCCACCCGCAGACACGGCCAATTGTGTCTGTAGGGACGCCCGACCAAGCCGGAGTTCAGACGGGGAGTCGAACCGGCGATTCCCGTGTTGGTAGGCAACGGAATAGACCGCTGCGCTACCTGGACGTGCAAAGTATGCTATGACCCAAGAAGATGTGTTTTTCTGTGTCAAGCTTCCAAAAGTAATTCTAGCAACTTGACAGTCAGTAAAAACAACAACCCCAAACGCAACTGGTTATCAAGGGCCAGTTGATGTCAGAGTTTGAGTGTTTTATGTACAGTATTTTCCAACCCAAGTAAAAAAACAAAGCAAAATATGTAAAAAGGCAGTGCAGTTATTTTAAAACTATATACATTTATTTTAATTGTATTTAATAACGTATTCAAATTAACCTCAAATGAGCTTGCCTTGACCAGACGAACAAACAAACAAATCCAACCCTATCATTTCAAATTAACTACTTCCACTGAATTAGAAGTTATACACAAGTCAAAGTTCTTCTTCCTCTCACCAGATATTTCTTAACTCTACTGATCATTTGTTACCACTGCATATTCTATAGCATCAGTGTTCATAGTTGTTCTCATGCCGTGGGTATACACTCGCTCGAAGATGTTTTTGAGATCCTCAAACTAAACCTACAAGAGCCTTGAACCTCCCACCTGCAGGACTCTGCCGGAGCGTGGCTCGATGATACGCAGCTTCTTATCTTTACAGCTGGTAGCCAGCAGACTGCCATCCGTGTTGAAGGACATGTTGAGGATGACGTCAGTGTGGCAGTCGATCATTTTCACTGGCTCACCAATCTCCAGGTTCCAGATCAGGATCTGAGAGGGTAAGAACAAAGTGGTTGAATGGAGCTGTTAAATGACTTTGGGTGGCTATATTTTGTGCTGGAGAATTGACGACTACTTGGTAAAATCCAAGTCCAAGTAATCTGAGTTTAAAATCTAAAAGTGCACCAAATAAGAATTCAATACAAATATATTCAATGGAATCTCAGCGTTGAAATCCAAAAACAGGCCAAAATGAGTGGGTCGACTATCAGAAGGTCGCTGGTTTGATACCCGGCTCCTCTAGAAAGCATGCCGAAGTGTCGTTGAGCAAGACACTGAACCCCTAACTGCTCCTGATGAGCAGGTTGGTGCCTTGCATGGCAGCCTCCACCATCAGTGTATGGATGTGTGTGTGAATGGGTGAATGTGAGGCATACACTGTAAAGTGTTTTGAGTGGTCGATAGACTAGAAAAGCACTATAGAAATGCAGTCCTTTTGCCATTTTAGTATTGAAAGCTAAAGACTTGGATAAACTACATACTGTACTGAATATCTTTAATCCAAAATGCATTAGCTGTACTTCCAATCCTACTGGTCTATAATATATCAGTAAAGGCTTGTTTATGTTGTGTGTGTGGAGACACTGGCATTGAACCTTATAGTCGTAGCCAGCACTGAAGAGGATGCCGCTGCTGGTTGGGTGCCACTCAATAAGACCCACGCGCCGGCTGTGGCCATAAAGCTCCAACACAGCCTCCGTCATGCTCCGTCTCAGACCTCCCTCCGGGATCTCCCATACTCGTACCTGCCGTGTTGAAACGCACGTGCACGCACACACACACGCACACACACACACACACACACA